>NC_056739.1:1263434193-1263484193 GCF_019279795.1 Protopterus annectens | reverse complement strand
CATAGTGTACTCCTATGTTCGTTTTGTGAATGTTATAAGTAAGTTCATAAATCCTGACAAAGTGTCCTTTTGACTTTGCTAGTGTAGAGCATATCACATGCGTCACACACAGCAATAAAAAAAAACTATTATCACCTACTATGTAGCCATGGAAGTACCTTGAATACTACCTAAACATGATCATTTTCATTAATAAAACTGCACTGATTACTAAAAGGACACTTACATCAGGTGTTGTATAATTCATCTTTGACATGTTCTTGACAAGGCTATTGACAGACAACAGAGGTGCCTCACAAAAAAAATACAGGAAGTCAACAAATCCTATGAGGACTGTCTCAAAGCTGTATCCCTGTACTTTGTATCCTACAGACTGCTGTGTGGTGAGCTCTGCCTAGCCTACAAGACATCTCTGATCCCACACTGATGGATTTGTTGTTCATCCAAAAAACAAACAATATCAGAAATACCCATTTTAAGGACCGAAATCTCATCTGCACCGTAAACAGAGCAGGTTGGAGGACAGGTATGTGTCACAAAGATTACCCTGTTCCTGGGACAGGCTTCCCATCCATGTGAAGCAAAACCCATCCCTTACCATATTCAAAGGTACCTTGGACCAATGGACAGGGAATTGCAATTTTATCCCTGGTTTGTCACCTATGTCTCTAATGGACAGGGGCAGCCTTTGAACACTAGATGTGTAGAAGCCTATATCATAACTGTAAAGTTCCTTGAGGTATTGACATGTCAATAATAGCTTGGTAAATTTGGGGTAAGTTTGACTAGGCTTAAAATGGTTCTTGGCTGATATCCTAGTAACTGCCTAAGAACCTATAAGAAAATGGCAAATGAATGTCAAATCTGTTTTTCAAATTTGTGCACCTTTTAAAAATAAATAAGGGCTCATTACCGTTGAATCTATCAAACTTTCAAATTGTCTGTATACCTCAAAATTTAATGTTCTTGGAATCAGAAGTGAAAGGTAAAATCAAAGCCATCTTTGTCCTTTCCCTTTTATTTAAGGTCAAACTACCCATTTTTAAAATGGTCTGAAATCTGTTATTCCTACCTATAATAACCTTATTCCCAATCTTATCCAGTTCATATGTTATTCTCTACAAACATCTTGAACAATATCCATTTCTTCCATGAACACATTATTTTGATACCAGTCTGGAAAGTCTGATCATTTGATACATGACCTGTGTTTCTGTTTGTAGGGGTAGCACTGTGAAAGTGCAAATATGATTTTAAAAAAATGTCACTTTTCTGTAAATCATGGACAAACAGCTCCTTTATTTTTGTCTTAAGTTTAGATTCTTCTAAATAATTAGCATTTTGTAATAAATAATTATAAATAATACTTAAAATGTCAGTAGAGCTTTCAATATAATGAAAAAAAACTGCTGCACTAATGTTTCTGTACTCTTTCAAAGGAAAAAAATGTCATCAAGAAATCTTAAATATACTATGACACAAACGGTTTGTAAACAGACTGAAACACACAGCATTTTTCTCAGTAACATAACACTAAATTGGCAAAGATGGGTGTACACTTATCTGATGGTAATATCACCCCTCAAAAATTATTATGTAGGACAAACTCCATGAATTGTACTATTAAATTCAAATATAAAATTGACAGATATTTATATTCTGTAATAACTTCCCTGAACCATTCCACTCCTACTGAATGGTGAACAACAGAGAACAAATCTTTAGCATCTCATCATCATCATTCTCTTTCGGCTTTTCCCGTTAGGGGTCGCCACAGTGGATCATCTCTTTCCATTTCTTCCTATCCTCTGCATCTTGCTCTGTCACACCAACCGCCTGCATGCCCTCTATCACCATGTCCATAAACCTTATCTTAGGCCTTCCTCTATTCCTCTTACCTGGCAGCTCCATCCTTAGCATCTTTTTCCCAATATACCCAGCATCCCTCCTCAGCACATGTCCAAACCAACGCAATCTCGTCTCTCTTGCTTTGTCTCCAAACTGTCCAACATGAGCTGACCCTCTAATATACTGATTCCTAATCCTATCCATCCTAGTCACACCCAGTGCAAATCTTAACATCTTTAACTCTGCCACATCCAGCTCTGACTCCTGCCTTTTTTGTCAATGCCACTGTCTCCAACCCATATAACATAGCTGGTCTCACTACCCTCTTGTAGACCTTCCCTTTCACTCTTACTGGTACCCGTCTATCACAAATCACTCCTGACACTCTTCTCCACCCATTCCACCCTGCCTGTACTCTCTTCTTCACCTCTCTTCCACATTCACCATTACTCTGAACTGTTGATCCCAAGTACTTAAACTCGTCCACCTTTACCAACTCTACTCCCTGCATCCTCACCATTCCTCTACCCTCCCTCTCATTGACACACATATATTCTGTCTTAGCCCTGCTGACCTTCATTCCTCTGCTCTCTAGAGCATATCTCCAGCTCTCCAGAGTCTCCTCAACCTGATTCCTACTCTCACTACAGATCACAATGTCATCTGCAAACATCATAGTCCATGGGGCCTCCTGTCTGATCTCATCTGTCAACCTGTCCATCACCACTGCAAATAAGAAAGGACTCAGAGCTGATCCTTGATGTAATCCCACCTCCACCTTAAACGGATCTGTCACTCCCACTGCAGTCCTCACCACTGTCACACTACCCTCGTACATATCCTGTACCACTCTTACATACTTCTCTGCCACTCCCGACTTCCTCATACAATACCACAACTCTTCTCTAGGCACCCTGTCATATGCTTTCTCCAAGTCTACAAAGACACAATGCAACTCCTTCTGACCTTCTCTGTATTTCTCCAACAACACTCTCAGAGCAAACATTGCATCTGTAGTGCTCTTTCCTGGCATGAAACCATACTGCTGATCACTAATCATCACCTCCCTTCTTAACCTTGCTTCCACTACTCTTTCCCATAACTTCAAGCTGTGACTAATCAGTTTTATCCCTGTGTAGTTACTGCAGCTCTGCACATCACCCTTATTCAAATGATGTTCTCATCCATGTGGGGCAGCTCCCCAAGACAACTTAAAAATGTCAAGAGTCCTTGAAGATATGTTGTGTTACATATGCATACATGTTTAACTTCCTATCAATACATATTGCCAGAGGTTCAGTTTCAGAACTGCCGGCAAATCACTGAAATTTTACTTTTATCCTTTGTTGGTATCAGCATTCAAAGCAAAATAAAACCCATTATGCTGCCTCCACCTTCCTAAATCTAGATCTAGATCTAGATCTCTTTAAAGCATTCAACACCAGATATCATGCTTTCCTCTTACATAGACTAGCCACAATAGCTCTCAGCTCCACCACACTGTAACGTTTTGGAAACTACCTGTCATATTGGTCTCAAGCAGTAAAATGGCTTTAGTCATGCTACAACTTTCAACAGACATTGGTGTTCCTCAAGGATCCATACACTGCCCTATTCTTTTCAACATCTTTATCAATGACAAACACACTATTCTTCAGCAGTCATGCTGATGACTCATTTGTTATCTGTACTGACATCTCCATCCACCACCTCCAACAGAACTTACAAGAGCACTTTAACTTGATAGAATATTGGCAAATTAATTCTCACCTCCAGCTAAACATAAATAAAACAAAAGTAATTCTGGTTCATCCCAGGAACTGTATCCATTAAGTCCATAAATAATATCAACATTGGACAGGTCACAAATGTTTAACTACCTGGTGTCATCATTGATCATTAATTACATTTTGATAAATACATTGATTATGTTAGGTATGTTTTATAGATCAAGGCATTATCTAACTGAAACTCACAGACTTAACACAGCCCAGGTATTGCTTCTCCCAACCCTGTTATACTTATCTTCAGTCCTAGTCTGTATCCCCAAATCATTTCTAAACAAACTTAAAACAAAATTTCCAGATATGTTGCCAGTCTGACTAACAGAACTCGTCACTGTATAGCATTACAAAAAAAAAAATCACCAGTTAGAATTGTATAACCTTTTCACTTTTGCCCAGTTAAAGTCTCCCATAATACACACATAGCCGGCCTTAGGCATAGGCCAACTAGGCAGCTGCCTAGTGCACCGCTCTAGTAGGGGTGCTTTTACAGTATTTATTTGGTGTAGGTAGACTAGGATGGGAGCACCAGATGGTGTGGTGGGGGACGCCGTGGAGCCCTTTTGCCTAGGGCACCAGTTGACCTAAGGCCACTGCTGAATACACATTTCAAGCTAATTACATGCCCAATTATATCAAACATCATCTAGAAATACCCCCCAGACAGGAAGCTAAGATCTCATCTCCTACTAGTTTCCAAAGCCAACAATCACTATGAGGAGTCATTGTACTCTGTCTGTGTATCCAAAATCTGGAACACCATACCTCCAGACCTTAGAAATTAAATAAAATATACACAGTTCCATAACAGGCTAAATGTTTAACTTCACACTCACTATATCCCTGTACTGCAGCTTCCCCTACTTCTTTGCACAACCTCAACATGACCTAACTCTTCTATTCACATGTGAATTATAAACACTGTACTAACACACTCCTTCCTTTTATCAACATTATACCTCTTCTATTTTATCTGTACTGTTTCTTCAGTCTATATTTTTATCTTATACTACCCTACTTCAATCATAAGATAGCCCATTATTTTGCCACCCTTACTTTGTCATATTTTATAACAAGTTACCTACCTTTATATTCACAAATCATGCTTAATATCTTTATTAATAGTGATTCCCACATTGTTCTACATTAGAATAAATTCTGCATAATGTTTTATTCTTCTCTAGGTTTCATAGGTACTGTCAGTTTGCTGAACATTACAAGCCTAGCCATTAACAAGTGGTTAGAATCAAACCATGAACCTTGCATACGTGAGACCTTAACCATTAAGCCAGCTCCTCCCCTTAAATAAGTTCTTACCATGTTATTCTATATTACCGTATTTTATTTTACTTTTTTATACTGTGGAGCTTTTCTTCTCAGGCCCCTGCTGAAAATGAACTCTTGGCTGAGTTAGACCATTCTGGTTAGTAAACAAATAACAAAAATGTATGGGATTTAGTTAGTATTTCTTAACTGAAAAGTCTGACTGGGCCACGACAGGCCCCTTTTCAGTGCAGGATACGGGAAAAAAAGCCCCACAGTTAACAAACAGTACAAGATGCCATACAATACAATACAGTGCAAAAGAACAAATGTTAAACATCACATACAAGATACAAAAAAATAATATATATTTATTTTATTTTACATTTGTTTACTGTTTACATGAAACCCATTTTCATGCCCATGGAGAAAAGCTCCATTACAAAAAATATATAACGTTTACAATAAAAGTTGTAAAGTAACAATGTGAAATGTATGGCTTAAAGACATAATTAACAAGAGCAAAAAAAGGTCCACAAATAGGAACATGTGTGGAATATCCATAGAGACAGTATATAGCTGTGAATTTTGGCTAAACATAAAGTATAACAAAATCAGTAGTTTACTTGGCAATCTTGATATATAAAAAGTGGGAGATAGAGAACTGAAGTGGAAAACATGGAATGGAAATAGGAGAGAAAGCATAGCATGGACAGTCTGGAGTTCTGCAGGAGCAAAGCCAGTTGTAGATTAGTTGTTCCTTAAGCAGTAGTTTGAATTTGTATGTATGTTGGTTGTATTTAATATATGTTGAGGGATGGTATTTATATGGGTCCTTTCTAATGTGTAGGTCAAATTTTAGATTGCCATCTACGGTATTCAAAGTAATTTAGTATGTGTGACAACCTCAAGTCTAGTGTTTTATGCAGAAGATGTAGCAAAGTTATTTTTGTGATCAGAATATTGTTTTGGAAAGAAAAGCAGAAATTTTGTTTTGTTTTTGTTTTGTTTTGTTTGGGTTCAGCAGCAAATTAGATTGGTTCAGAAAAGATTCAATGGATAAGTAGGCATGCTTGGAAATGATCAGATTAGAGAGCAATAGTTGCCATAGTGAACCAGGGAGACTTGTTTCACAAGGACTGAGCCTTGAGGGGACCTAGGCTTGATTTCTGGTTAACAAATGGAAAATTATATGTGTGTGTGTGTGTGTGTGTGTGTGTGTGTGTGTGTGTGTGTGTGTGTGTGTGTGTGTGTGTGTGTGTGTGTGTGAGTGTGTGTGTATGTGTGTTTAGATAGTAAGTCTGGGATTGCCATTTCTCAGAATATTCCCTTTTCTCCAAGGTATGGTATATATAAGCTAGGGGATGGGGATGGGGACTAGCCCTCTGCAAAAGAATAAGTTTAAAGGAAAAAAGCAATGTCTGACATTCACTTTTCTCCTAAATTTTCTGTCATTTATAAATGCATGCGTGTGTGTGTGTGTGCGTGTGTGTGTGTGTGTGTGTGTGTGTGTGCGTGAGTGTGTGCGTGTGTGCATGTGTGTGTGTGTGTGTGTGTGTGTGTGTGTGTGTGTGTGTGTGGTATATATTGGAGGTGTGAGGGTTTGCCCTCACAACTACCCCCCCCCCATAAAAAATGTTTTATTTACAGTAGTCTGAAACACTGTATTGCTATATTAAGGTTGAGATGTTTTGGATGTGACTAATATTTATGTGGGTTAAACAGAGGTGATAATCATTGTAAGCTTTAAAATAATATTAAGGTTTTAAATGTATAGATATAATAGACACACACACACACATATGCATATATATATATATATATATATATATATATATAAAATGGAACATCATGGCAGAAAATATAAAAAAATGCAGGTTCTTCCCAAAACAAAAGTCCTGTGATTCAGCAAAGTTCACATTACGTACCTGTATAGTGCCATACAAGTGGGATATATCCTCTTTCAGTAGGTCTCGCTTTCTCTCTCTGTCTGTCTAAGCTTGTTTATAGTTCTTTCTTCTGGATTAGTATAACTGGAATGGTCTCCAGCTTCCTTATGGTGTTTTCTTTGTCTTTGTTCACTCTGCCGCCTCTCTTCCACAGCCATTGCTCTGGGCATCAAAGCCCCCCTCCAATAAGGGCAAACAATACTCTCTGAATGGGCTTACTTTATGTCTCCTTTTATAAAGCATAAATTGTTTCATTAAGCAAACGCTTTAAAGCAAGTTTTCAATTTTAAGGTAATAGCAACAATTCTGTAGCTTATACAACAAAAACTCCTCTCTCCTTAAAGAAACGTCTTTATTTATCTTATATGCATAAATTAAACACTTCTTATTTACAATAGTAGTTTTATTTATAAAAACCTGGCCTGTCTGTGCCTGTTGGTAAAACCCAGACTCTGTCTGTATTACTCTCTCTCTCTTACATTGCATGGATATATTTCTTCTTAACTTGATGGTTTCTTTTGGTATTGATGTATATAAGCAGATCATATGTTTACCACCATAGCAAGGACTGATTACCTTTTGGTCACTGCTTCTTGATACAGTGTTAACTTCTGGGTTCTTAAATAGTGTCCATCTGGATTCCACATTCTTGACTTCTCCATTAAATGGAAGAATCCATTTTGGGGGTGGATGTGGGAGCTGACTACATTACACACAGCAGCATCTGCTAAATGTTCCAGAGATACTGTCAGTACATGGGGAGTATGATCTTGTAATAGGTTCAGGTTTGGTGTACCCCATGATCTTTAGTGCAATGTTATTTGGAGCTTTGGTAACTTTGTCTAACAGAATAGGTCACAAAAACAGCAGTCCCCACATTTGAACCAGTGATGGTTTGTTTCAAGAATAATAGCAGCTTTTCAAAGACTAGGGATACAAGGGACACACCTGCAGGCAGACTGAGGGGTGATACTCACTGGTAAGTGTCAGGTGACCAAGTGACTCATATAGCCCAGCTGGATTAATTATGAAAAAGCTGCCTGGAGCCTTCATGTGGGCCCACCACCTGAAAGATAAAGTGTGGGTGTTGACTGTGATCTCACCCTAGTGGCAAGCAGTTGCAGACTAGACTGGAGATGTGAAATGTCAACTCAGTGCTTAGAAAGCAGACAGAGATTATGATGGAGTTAAAAGGTGCCAACTAGATGTAGTTGCCTTATTCTTTACACTTGGAGATGATTCTGCAGCAAGACTTCTCTAATGGAACTGGTCTGTTTCTTCTACTCTGACTTTATTTTTGTGGGTAGGCCCTTGCTAGGTATGGGAATAGTCACAAGGCAGTGGCTGATGCTGTAAAGTGGCAGTCTGTGTCAGCAGATGACAGAGTTGCCTCAAGGAGATAATGGGATACAGAAAGTAGAACTGTGCTGTTTGTGCACGTATACATAGCATGTACTTGGAGTTTTGAGTATTCTTGGAGACTGTGGGGTATGGTGCTGAATTGGATAATAGCTAAAGAGTATGTAGTTTTTCTGGGGGTCTTCAGTACTCACACTGTAAGTGATGAGACATGTGGAGGGGCACGACTGGGATGCAAGCTTTTCCTGATCTGAACCAGAGTGGTCAATTGTAATTAGACACCTGTACTAGTCAGGGTGGATGCACAGCAAACACTACAGCTGAACAGGAGGTTTCTTATATGTGTACTTTGTACTAGATGACGTTGGGCCCAAGGTCAATGATTGACTATAGACATATCTTTAAACATGACCAGTTAAACCAGCCACAAGGCTAGCAAACTTAAAATACTCAAAATTAAAAAAAAATAACCATACCAGTGGTAAAACAGAACCTCATTTGCTTTAATAAAATACACAATATAATCAACTTAGTGCTTTTGCCCTCATGACAAACGGGCATCAGAGTCGAACAGCCATAAGAGACTAAGGGACAGGATAGCTGAATATATTAGGGATATAAAGAACAAAATGTAGTGCATTATATGTCCATAGTACAGGCTGTGCTAATTTTAGAAGATTTATTTTTTTCATAATTGACAAGGTGAACTTTAGTGAAAGGGGTGGTGATCCCAAAGTTGTGGTCAAAGTAAGGGAAACAAAATGGCAATTGAGATTGAATGCTAAGAATGAGCCTGATATAAATGACTGCATCTCAATTGCAGCTATAGTGAAGCAAAGGGCTAACCAGATTTAAGTATTTTATTCACAGTTTATGGATTTATATTTTATCAACAGTTTTTATTTTGGTTCGAATACTGAATCATTTAGAATTTGTCATTCAGCAGTATGTGATTTTATACACTTAGTACTATTTACTATCATAGAGTTAAACATATAGTGTTAGTGTGTTTGTAAATGATTAGCTGCTTTAAAGCAATGATTTCATTTAATTGCTTAATTAACAATGGCTTGTTATGTATTTTGTATTTAAATGAGACTTTTTATCCCAACATTCCTTGTTGCTCATTCTGTTGTTAAATTGTATTTGATAAAGCAAGACTATCCCTGTCTCTCCTCTAGTTCTGTTACTTTTCTTTGCTTTCTTACAATCTTTCCTTATAAATACTGAACAGTCTGTAGACTACAGTTGTAGGCTGTTTACCAACAGAGACCTATTAATAATCTTACTGGGTATACTTTGCTGAACTGCTGTCATCATCTACTTGTCCTTTTACTTCAATTGCCTGCCAAAGTCAGCCTGTTTGGTAGAGTGCCCCCATTTTCATGACTGATTTATGATTAACATTTTTGTGGTTGTTTGCCCTAAGAATAACTTATGCCAAGATGTACTTTTAAAACGTTTGCAGCTGGAGAAGTTACCAAGCATGGCACAATGTACTGATCTGGTGATTTATTTTGTTGCTGTTTCATTACATTGCTCCTTTTCCTTACATATTTAGATGCTGTTATCTCTGCCTTATTTGTCAATCTTATCCTTTGCTTGTATTATTTGGAGAGTGGACTTTTATCACAGTTGCAGTGTTATCAACATTGTTTTTTTTAATACTGCATGAATTATTTGCGTGTCATTACTGTGTTGACTATAAACTTTTATCATTAGGCCTTTGAAAAGGGCAGCACCAGTTATTTTCACTCCTTTAGTCATTGGCACTTACAAGCATCACTAACACACATATTGCTCCCTCTGTTGTCAGCATGTTTATCATATTATTTTACATTTCTTTTTGGGCAGGCTTCATTGCCTTTTTAGTACTCTGTTCACAATCTTACTCTCGCTCTTCACGAGAGACATGTTTTCAAACATACTTATCTTCATTTTTTAGAGATATTGCACTGTTTGAGGTACTACTTTCTGCTCTGACAAAACTTTGCAAAGGCTTTGATACATTACACCTAAGATCTTAGCTCATTAAATGCCCATCCAGTGTTCTAACTTGTGACATGCAGTTTTCAGTGCTGTAAGAAGCCTGCTGTGAATGACCACCTCTGTGACTTTTTTCAGCATGTTATGCTCACCACAGTTGCCATCAGCTGCTCCCAAGGCCTCTCCTCATTTCCCAGGTCAATAGGCCTCACCTTAGCCAGCAACACACTAACTCTGACCCATGTTTGGGGATGGTGAGGAGATTGAGGACTCATGGGGCAGCATCATATTGATAGTGGGGATTATTTTTTTCTCCTAAGGATTCATAGTCTGGATATACTTATCTCATTCCTGGGAAATGCATTCAGTTGTCTATGCTGATGTATCATTCATGCCTTAGTGTATTGCTCAGTCACAGTTCTATCCCACCATGGACAACACAATCTATATCTCCACTGTCTCCATCAGAGATCAACAGAAGAGGTGCTTACAATAGTGCACCCCCTTCCTAGGATTGTCACTCCAGTCTTCCCTGCCTGTGTCATCAAAAGCCTGAGCCACTATTTTAACATAAGTTGCCTTTATCCTTAATGCCGTGAGTGGAGGTATAATGAATACCTCTTTGACTGACCATGTCAGTCATATTGCATCCCTCTGACTGGACAATCTTTAACCTTATGAGTAACACGTTTTATTTTATTTTACTCATTCACTAACTGGATAAGTTTACTGGATATAAATGTCCCTTTTGGGTGACCTGGGAGCACTGTTTGGTTAAGTGATAAGTGTTAAGCTCAAAGTCACACAGTAGGCAAACGAAAATGGAAAGAATTGAACCCTATACTCTTGACTGCACAAAGCATCTTGTTAACAGCTCAGAGGTATAATCCTCTAGGCTGATTTCCTGCATGAATGAATTTCCTAGAAAGCAGTTTTATAATGTAATAGCTCATTCCTGTCAGCAGCATGTTCAAGACCTTGCCACTGATCCCCTGTCCATTTTGTTATAGCCATCTTCAAATCATTTTTAATTTTTTTGACAATGCTTTAAATCACCAGGGTACCAGCCAATGTGTTGGTGTATGGCCTTCTCTTTTCTGTTATCACCTAATGTAGTGGAGTATTCATTTCATGGAGCCTTATAGAAATCCAAATGATCAGGAATTGCATTTAATTTTTTTTTATATTTAGTATAATATATTTATATATATATATATATATATATATATATATATATATATATATATATATATATATAAACGTACATACACACGATTATGTTTACCTAGCAAGTCATGTTTTTGCTTTACTGGCTGTTTTAGGACTTGACTTGTTTAGTCTATATAATCTGTCAATAAATACTCAAAGATGTTCTTATTGGATTTATTGGTATAATGCTGTGATGATTTGTTTATTTGTGATTTACCTAGTGTTTCTTTTAATGTACATTATTTTCTGCCTAACACAGAGTTAGGTTTTAAACATTTGGAGTTAGCATGTAATGTAGTTAATGAGGATTTGAGATAGGTAGACTATTTGTTTGATAAGCTAATAAGATGGTTGCTGAGACCAACCCATTTCAGTAATGACACATAACAATAGCACACAACAGATAGGATAATGGATAAACTGAATTAAATACAGATTATCTGCTTGATTTTGATTTATGGATTACATATTAAATGTATATCTATAGTTTCAATAAAACATTCAGAATGATTTCAAAAGAATAGCCCAGAAAGACAGTTAAGAAAGCCTCATAACATGAGCTCAAATTACCTAAACAAAAAAGGGAAGGGAAATGACTATTCCTCCGTGTACTGATTGCAGTTTGAAAATAGATAAGATACTGTTCCAGAATATTCCCAAAGTGGCTTACTTAACTTTATTTGTATTTGCTGGAAGAAAGAAGATCCATCTGGCAGGAGTCATTTTAGAGAAAGCATATTTCCCTCCCCATCAGTAAAGAAAAAACATTGTCTTCTTAAGGGTAGGAACAACTTGATTCTGTAAGCCAAGGTAATGAGATCTGTTTAGGCAAGGATCAAAAGACAAACCCACCTCCATAGGTATCACAAGGGATAAGAAACTAAGAGTAATGCTACTCAACACCAGAAGTCTAAACCTCAAGATGCATGCACTTGAAACTCTCCTTAGCATGGAGAACATCGATATCTGTGCAGTAACAGAAACCTGGTTCAAGGCTCCCGAGAGCACCCCAGCATTACCAGGTTATACCTCATACCATGCTTTTCAGCCCCAAAACTTGGACCGAACCACAAAAGGAGAGGGAGTATCAATATTCATCAAAGATACCCACACCTCCAGGTTGGTGGCACAGCACAATGCATCAGAGACTATCCATGTACAACTAACAGTGGGTAAAACCGCCTTCCAGTTTATAGCCTGCTACAGACCACCCTCCCAAACCCAGGAACCTCACTCGGCCTTCCTGAGAACACTAGAAAATATGAAGGTCTCTCCAAACACCATTATATTTGGCGACTTCAACTACCCAAACATAGACTGAGAGCATTACTCTAGCTCCAACACCCTAGCCTAAAGGTTCCTAGAATTTATAAACTCAAATGCTATGGAACAACTTGTTACCACTCCCACAAAAGGGGAAAACATACTGGACCTGATCATCACCAACATGAGGACTCTATGCTCCAGACCAGAAGTGTATCCCTCATTGGTAAGATCAGACCATAAACTAATCTCACTGGATATTCACATCCCGACCCCACCCCCTGCCCAGAAAACCACAGTGAAAAACTTCTCTAAAGCAAATTTCACACTCCTCAAAACCGAGGTGGAATCCTTCAAAGCCCCCGAGCCTGTGGAAAATATGGCCCAGACCGCAGAATCCTTTATAAACGCATTCTATGAACACTTTCAGGAATGCATGGATCATGCAATCCCAAATAAAACAAAGACTCAATCCTCCAAAGGCAGACGTCCTGTCTGGTGGACCCCAGCCATAAACAAACTATACAACAGAAGGAGGAAGCTACTACATGATAGAGCAAAATCCCAAAAAGGGAAGGCATCTCTGATCAGTATTAGCAAAAAACTACGAGCACTCATAAAATCGTCTAAGGCCAGCTTCGAGAGAAAAATTGCACAGGACACTAAGGATAATCACAAGGCTTTCTTTAGTTATGTTAGGAACCTAGGTGGGAATTCCCAGATATGCTCAGAATTAGTCCAAAATTACAAAAAATACACCGAACCCACAGACATTGCCAACATCCTAGCTGACAAGTTCAGTGCAAACTTCTCCCCCCCTCCCCACAAAAAGGGCAGATATCTGTCCCAGCAGAGTGCTGCCCCCCTGACATCTCAGATGCTCAGGTAAGAGCTGCCCTCTCCAAAGCAAAAAACACAGCATCAATGGGACCAGACGGTGTCCCGGGCTGCGTCCTACATGAACTCCAAGAAGAGCTAAACCCAAACATAAAACTACTGTTCAATCTCAGCCTTACTACAGGATATGTACCCAAAGAGTGGCGTACAGCAACAGTGGTCCCTCTCCACAAAGGTGGTGCCTCAGCGGATCCTGGAAACTATCACCCCATAAGCCTGACTAGCTTGGTCTGCAAAGCTATGGAAAGGATCATCATGGACCTCATAAATAAAGATATTAGGGACCTACAGACACTGGATCCTACCCAGTTCGGCTTTGTTAAGGGCAGATCCTGCCTCTTAAACCTGGTCAATTTCTTTGAAACAGTCACCAAGGCCATTGACGAGGGGAAGGTGGTCCACACAGCCTACCTGGACCTCGCAAAAGCCTTCGATACAATACCCCACTCGGGCATTATAGATAAGCTCACCAGCTTAAATATAAACCCCTATGTCACTAGATGGGTTGCAAACTGGCTCAAGGACAGAACCTACATGGTTAGAATTGCTGGAGCCATGTCAGACTCCAAACCAGTTACAAGTGGCATCCCACAAGGCTCAGTCCTGGGACCTCTCTTGTTCGGTATATATTTCTCGGAGGTACAGGCCAACACGGAAGGACTGTGGCTGACCAAGTTCGCAGATGACGGCAAACTGGGCGCCATAATCGACTCTCCAGCAGACATAAGCATCCTCCAAAAGGCCTCATAGAAACAGACAACTGGTGCCAGAGCCATGGCCTCAAGCTAAATGCCAAAAAGTGTATAGTCATCCCCTTTGGCAAAAACAAAGTGCCCACAAATTACCACATAGGTGGTAATCCATTAAGTACAGAAGAAGTAATTAGGGACCTGGGGACCCAAGTTGATAGCAATCTCTCATTTGACAACCACGTGGCCAAAGTGGTTAGAAAAACATTTTATATAGCCCACCTAATCATGAAGGGATTCACATCTAGATCAGGAGAGGTCATCCTGCCTCTTTACTGATCCCTCATCAGGCCCATAATTGAGTACAATGCCCCTTTTGGGATGTACCTTACCATACACCTGCAGCAACTGGAAAGACCCCAAAAGTACCTCACCAAGAGGATCAAAGGGCTCAAACAGATGCCATATGCTGCCCGGTTAAAGAAACTCCAGCTCTATTCAGTGGCATACCGCCTGCTCAGAGGCGATCTGTGCCTGACGTATAAAGCCACGTCCAACCCGGAATTAATGGACATGCTGCACCTCAGAAAATCCAAATCCCATCAAGCTACGCGCTCGAGAGACTTGAACCTCAGCACTGAAATAAATAGACATGCTGGAGGGACAGATTCATAACCCAGAGGCTCCCTTCATTCTGGAATAAAATCCCAGTCCAGGTTAGGCAGAGTCCCTCATTGACTCTCTTCAAGAGGAATCTTGATGAGTGGATGGGAGATCGTAGGTTTACCCCGGGTATCACTTCTGTGTCACTGTTAGACAGAGGCACAGTATACTAACCTCGAAAAAGGGCATAGCAAAATTAATTTAAAACGGGTGGCGAAATACCCAAACACACTCTGGCTAGGCTTATAAATGCCCTAGGGCAGATAGCCTAGTATGAACCTATGAAGTTAACTGAACATTTTTCTTTATCTGGGCGAAGTGGGTGAAACTGATCAGTTTGAAAATTAAGGTACTAAGCATAAAGTAGCCCTTTCACAGAATGGTAGCCAGTTGGCTTATTTATGTTCATACAATGATGTTCTCTAACTGAAAATAAACAGATAAATGGCACATTTTATTGTGTGGTTGATATAATGTTATAAAAGGAGACTAGAAACTTTAAAGACAAATCATACTACATACTATAAATGAAGATGCCATTTTTAATTTTGATAAAACTCTGTGAGCTGTAACTTCACTGGTGGATTAGAGCCAAATCTCCAAATATTTTTAGGTGGTGACTTTGGTTATAACTTATTAATGGATATATAGAATTACTTAGCACATATGATGTCCATCAAAGATTCATTCCTTCAAAAACAGATGGGGTCGATGATGTAAAAAAACATCAAAAGAGCAAGTGACTGCTGGTTTTGGGACACATAACAAATTATGATTGTAGCTTCCTGTAGGAAGTTTAGCTAATAAAAGAGGTGAATAATTATTTAAAGCTGTTGTTACAGGATGGTGTGCCCAGATAGAAATAAATAGTATTTATTCATACCATAGGTTAATTTGTTTAGCTACTTCAGAACAAAACATTTATAATATCTTTTAGAAAATATTTTTATGTATTTAAGATATCCTTTGCATGCTATAAAAGAATCAAATTACCACTATACAAGTCAGAGGCAAGGCCTTCCATGTGCAGGGTAGGTGCATTAATAAAACAAGAGAGTAAAATGGGACTCAAAACTGAGTTTCATTGGATATCTGAAGAACAACAGCTAATAGAATAAGTAATAATAGCAATAATAATAATAATAATAATAATAATAATAATAATAATAGTAATAGTAATAATAATAGCAATAGAAAAAGTCTCACCAAAAGATATTTGAAAGGTACCATTCTTATGGTAACTGGAAAACAAGACTAAGGTGCCAGAACCAAAACCTGCGTTAGTTACTTTGTTCAAGCAAACTGAAAGGCCCTTCAAGATTTATAAACACAACATCAAATTGCATGAATTTTAGTTAGAATCAGTAACATAACAAAAGGCTGTAAGCATACTAAAGATGTTTTGCAAAGTATGCTTTGTGTGGTTAAACAAAGTATATCTCCTGATATAATCAAGAGCATGACAACTATTTCCACAAAACTTTTGTTAAAGGTTGAATGTTGAAGAGAAGATGATAACCACACAAGGTGAAGTGTGGGGAGAGCTTTGATAGACAGGTAATCTGAATACTGTTCCAGGAGGCAAGAAATACACTTAAATATAAAGAAACAGTAAAATTATAAGCTAATGTTTGGCAGTGTGGCAGCAGACTTCATTAAAAATCCAGGGTCATACCTTCAAAAAATGTTACAGAAAGCCCAAGGCCAGTTTACTAGAGCCCTTATCTTAATATAAAATTTAGATGGGATAGAGGTGCTCATGGATGACCTTCTGGATTGGCTGGAAGTAAATGGAGAAGGTGGTGGAGAAGATAGAGTGAACATAAGTGCAAAACTGGTCATTAAAATGATCATCTAAGTCTTTTAAAGAGAAGGTGCTAGAGATTGCTTAGGGAAAGATGGGAGAGAAATGTCCTTAGGAATGCCCCAAAGACTGTTAAATTCAGTCCATTAAGTTTTGAGACATCTCAGAATATAGCAAAATAACTACCCATGGTAAAAATGGTATGTGTGGTGAAGATTGTAATGGGCTTTCTTAATTTCAAACATATCTGAAATTCTTTTTAGGTAGTAGCCTTTCAATAATACCAGGCTTTATCTTTAGATTTACTGTTGATTTAAAGTATTTTGAGAACCATAAGCAACTAAAACCATTTATGCTCTGCAGGGTGCTTGTGAAGATCTGAAGAGCCTTGTTAAAATTGCGTGATGAATATGATCAGAAAATAGGGCTTTGGTCAATGAAATCTAGCTGTTCTGACATATGCTGTTTTATAGGAGGAAGGGCATCCAGTAATCAAGACCAGATTTGATCTGACTTTTTTAAAAAGACCAGCAGGAGTGTCTAGGACAACAGTCATTTAAAGCTTTAGGAAGAATGAGGACTTTCTTGCATCCATCAGGTACAATAGTTAGTGCATATGATATCCATCAAATATACATTCCTTGAATGGCATTTGGGTCTGAATGGGGAATGGATGACTTGAGCAAATGAGTGCAGGTTTTAGAGGGCATAACAAATTAAGACTACAGTTTCATAGAGGAAATTCTGCCAGTAACAAAGGTCAGTAATTCCTTAAAGTGGGGGAAGCAAGATGGCTGGTGAACTGTAAACAGCAAGTTGACACAGCTCTTTACTCTATATTCTAATCCAGTAGTATTCACCTACGAATTTTGCTATTAAAGGGAACAATTCAATAAATAAATCCATAACTAAAAGTAATACTTACCTTCTGTGATGTGACAGCAGTCCTTATCTTGATCTAGCCCTTATCTTGAGCAACACTTATTTACTCTATATTCTTATCCAGCGGCATTCACCTATGAATTCTGCTATTAAAGTAAACAACTATATAAATAAATCCATAAATAAAAGTAATACTTATCTTCTGTGACATGACAGCAATCCTTATCTTGATCAAGCCCTTATATGGAACAAGACCTTAGTGACTGACAGTCGAGACAACACGATCAGCATATGGTTCCTCAAACAGAGTAAAGGAAAATAAAAACTGCAGTCAAATGGGTAATCTAACTAATCAAAATATTAAAATCTCCAACAAAATCTTCACTCTAGTTCACTTATTTACTTTCTGTAACTATCTATGCCATCCCAGCTTGTCAACAGCATGTCCTTGGACTATTATAAATGGACACCCAAATGTCAAAAACAAAGTTTTCTTCAATTGCAACTCTGGAAAAAGAATCAAATAGTAAAAGGATCCAGGATGACTACTAGAGAAGACAAAAAAGTCAAATTCAGTGAAACTAAAGCTAAATTACAGTTTTAATATGGAAAATCTAAAAACTGCCCTTCGGCAGATACAATCTGTAATCAACAATATTTAACTGCAGCTTACTAACATGAATGACTCACTAACATATCTTCAATATTCAATATCTCAAAAGGAAAAATCTTTACTTGTGAAGACAAGCAATATCAAATAAAAATAATTGCAGAACAAGCTAAAGAACTAATTACCATCAATGATAAATTATTAGATCTGGTGGTGCATAGTCTCAGGAACAACATTCTAATATTAGGAATACCTGAGATATCATCTCACTCAGATTTAATATGATCAGTTAATGACATCTTCACACACCTACTGTCAAACAAAAAGCAAGCTGAAGCAATAACAGAAAGCGCACACCACTCTCTGAGAAATTTTCAACAAACAACCTTTCCTAGACTAACATACATTAAAATGCTTAATTATCAAGTCATCATAACCATTGTATGAGCTATTATGCCTAAGTGAAAAATGACATGGCAGTCACACAAAATACCTATTTTTCAAGATGTTCCACTGGCTTGCAAACTTCAAAGAAATAAACTCACTCAATTCAGCACATTCTTAATTCAGAAAAAAAAAGCACTAAATGCAATTCCCTTCCAATTTAATATTCTCTGTGAACTCTTCAAAATGCCAATTAAACTCAGTGGAAGAAGCAAAACATCTATTTAAGAAACTCTTTAACTTCTCCAATCAATGGATTAATATACACTGTTTGCTCCTTCACTTCAGCATATAAAGAAATGTCTTTTACAGGACATAGTTATTGCACTTCCAAGATGTTGCCCTGCACATTTGTTTCTTACCTTGACAAGAAAAGGAACCTCTGCTTCTCAGAGACACCTCATCACCTGGTCTTTGCACATCCAAGGATTATTATAGTGATGTAACAATACCCTACCCTTTCTCTGGGTGACAGTTTTGCTGCAAAAACCTAAAATGCCTGTTGTTGTTGTCTTTTGGCTTTTAGGGGTCGCCACAGCGGAACTTCGGTCCGCTAATGATTGGCAGTAGATTTTGATGAATGCCGAGGTGCCAGCTCAACATACAACCTTCAATGAAGGCACGCCCATTTACGCATGACTTTTGAACGCCCACCCAACCGCGGGGAGGACATGCAGACTCCACACAGAAGGTACTCCCCACATTCCAACCGAGAATCGAACGGGAGAACCTCTTGCTGTGAGGCAACAATGCTACCGCTGCACCACCACAGATGTTAATGCCTGTTATTCCTTCCTATTTGCATCATTCAAAGCAGTCTTATCCTGGAATACAACCTAATGTACAATCTATGTGATGTTGGTTCTTCTTGAACTCCTCTTCCAGAAGCAATGATTTTAGGGACCAGTAAAATGCAAATCTTAGAACTATCATCATCATCATATTTCGGCTTTTCCCGTTAGGGGTCGCCACAGTGGATCATCTCTTTCCATTTCTTCCTATCCTCTGCATCTTGCTCTGTCACACCAACCGCCTGCATGTCCTCTCTCACCACGTCCATAAACCTTATCTTAGGCCTTCCTCTTTTCCTCTTACCTGGCAGCTCCATCCTTAGCATCTTTTTCCCAATATACCCATCATCCCTCCTCAGCACATGTCCAAACCAACGCAATCTCATCTCTCTTGCTTTGTCTCCAAACTGTCCAACATGAGCTGACCCTCTAATATACTGATTCCTAATCCTATCCATCCTAGTCACACCGAGTGCAAATCTTAACATCTTTAACTCTGCCACATCCAGCTCTGACTCCTCCCTTTTTGTCAATGCCACTGTATCCAACCCATATAACATAGCTGGTCTCACTGCTGTCTTGTAGACCTTCCCTTTCACTCTTACTGGTACCCGTCTGCCACAAATCACTCCTGACACTCTTCTCCACCCATTCCACCCTGCCTGTATTCTCTTCTTCACCTCTCTTCCACATTCACCATTACTCTGAACTGTTGATCCCAAGTACTTAAACTCATCCACCTTTACCAACTCTACTCCCTGCATCCTCACCATTCTTCTACCCTCCCTCTCATTTACACACATATATTTTGTCTTAGCCTGCTGACCTTCATTCCTCTGCTCTCTAGAGCATATCTCCACCTCTCCAGAGTCTCCTCAACCTGATTCCTACTCTCACTACAGATCACAATGTCATCTGCAAACATAGTCCACAGGGCCTCCTGTCTGATCTCATCTTTCAACCTGTCCATCACCACTGTAAATAAGAAAGGACTCAGAGCTGATCCTTGATGTAATCCCACCTCCACCTTAAACGGATCTGTCACACCCACTGCAGTCCTCACCACTGTCACACTACCCTCGTACATATCCTGTACCACTCTTATATACTTCTCTGCCACTCCCGACTTCCTCATACAATACCACAACTCTTCTCTAGGCACCCTGTCATATGCTTTCTCCAAGTCTACAAAGACACAATGCAACTCCTTCTGACGTTCTCTGTATTTCTCCAATAACACTCTCAGAGCAAACATCGCATTTGTAGTGCTCTTTCCTGGCATGAAACCATACTGCTGATCACTAATCATCACCTCCCTTCTTAACCTAACTTCTACTACTCTCTCCCATAACTTCAAGCTGTGACTGATCAATTTTATCCCTCTGTAGTTACTGCAGCTCTGCACATCACCCTTATTCTTAAAGATAGGTACCAAAACACTTTTTCTCCACTCCTCAGGCATCTCCTGACTTTCCAAAATTTCATTAAACAATCTAGTTAAAAATTCCATTGCCATTTCTCCTAAGCACCTCCATGCTTCCATTGGGATGTCATCTGGGCCAACAGTCTTTCCATTCTTCATCCTCTTCATAGCTGTCCTTACTTCCTCCTTGCTAATCTGTTTCACTTCCTGATTCACTATCCCCACATCATCCAACCTTCTCTCTCTCTCATTCTCTTCATTCATCAGCCTCTCAAAATACTCTTTCCATCTACTCAACACACTCTCCTTTCTTGTGAGTACCTTTCCCTCACTATCCTTTATCACCCTTACTTGCTGCACATCTTTCCCAGCTCTGTCCCTCTGTCTAGCCAATCGGTACAGGTCCTTTTCTCCCTCTTTAGTGTCCAATCTCTCATACAACTGTCCATACACCTTATCCTTAGCTTTCACCACCTCTCTCTTTGCCATGCACCTCATCTCCTTATACTCATGTCTACTTTCTTCATCTCTTTGACAATCCCACTTCTTCTTTGCCAGCCTCTTCCTCTGTATACTCTCCTGTACTTCCTCATTCCACCACCAGGTCTCCTTGTCCTCCTTCCTCTGTCCAGATGTCACACCAAGCACCTTTCTAGCAGTCTCCCTTACTAGTTCTGCTGTAGTTACCCAGCTATTTGGTAACTCTCCACTGCCTCCCACTGCCTGTCTTAACTCTTCCCTAAACTCCACTTCAAAATCACCCTTTTTTAACTTCCACCATTTAATCCTTGGCACTGCTTTCACACTCCTCCTCCTCTTCTTGATCACCAATGTCATCCTACAGACCACCATTCTATGCTGCTTAACTACACTTTCCCCTGCCACCACTTTACAGTCTCCAGTCTCCTTCAGACTGGCCCTCCTACATAGGATATAATCCCCTGCGTGCATCTTCCTCCGCTCTTGTACATCACCCTATGCTCCTCCCTCTTCTTAAAATACGTATTCACCACAGCCATGTCCATCCTTTTCGCAAAATCCACAATCATCTGACTTTCTGCATTCCTCTCCTTAACACCATACCTACCCATCACTTCCTCATCCCCTCTGTTCACTTTACCAACATGCCCATTAAAGTCCGCTCCAATCACTAGTCTCTCACCTTTGGGTACACTCACCACAACTTCATCCAACTCACTCCAAAATTTCTCTTTCTCATCCATCACACACCCAACTTGTGGAGCATATGCGCTAACAACATTCATCATTACACCATCAATTTCGAGCTTCATAAACATCACTCTGTCAGACACTGTCTTCACGTCTAAAACACTCTTGGCATATTGTTCCTTTAGTATAACCCCTACCCCAAGGACCTTATTTCACTCAACCAGACTTCCATTAAAAGACTATTAAATTTCAGCTGCTAATTACAGATACAAGCTATTTTAATACTTATTTTATTTCTGCTTTAACCACATTAAAACCATTAAGAATATTTTGCTTTACTGAGAGAAATATTTATTTTATGAAACTTCATCAGTAATATTAACTACTTATCAAAAATTTAACCCTCAACATATTATATAGCAGGTTAGCAAACTTAAGCACAACTAACGCCCATTGTTTAAAATGAATAAATGTTCTACCTTGTTGTTTCTTGTTAATTAGTCTCATTAAATTTGTCTTTACCATTTTTAGTGTATTATTACAAGTTGAAGTTACGTGCTGCTACCAAGTTTTTACCTGGTATTAGCTTGAGCTGCTATACAAGTTAGCTGATATGGTAGGCATCCATATACTTAAAATTATCAAATACATTTTTAGTGATTGCTTATCATTGTCACTACTTTAGGAAACATGCTTTATCCATGTGATTTATATTCTATATGGTTCTTACTTATGATGCTTCTCACTGTTGTAAGTTTAGGAATAAGGCCAGGGATGTTTTGGGAAGAGTAATATTTAAACTTCTTGAGTATGACTTCTCTTCTAAATGGTAAATTGCCACAATGTGACTATATGGAATATCATAACAGCAATTATTTTGCATTACTTGTTTCAACTTTAGCCTTTCGTTTTATCTTTTATTATGGATATAGATTAAGGAATGATTTAAATTATTCCTGTCTGTTTTTGCCAACTTGTTTAAATACATGACTCTAAAAATTGACTGGTGGATTATTAATGATCTGCAAATAAATAACAATCGTAAGCTTTTCTTGCATTTTTTTACTAATTAGATGACCAATTGATTCTACCCAAGAAACTCATATGTTATACAAGTAACGGGACAATATAAACAAAAAATGGCTTCAGTACATCAAAGCTTCAGGGAGGAGTACAAAAGGGGTTGCATTAGTTGTCCTGCTAAAAACAAAAATGCAGGTAAAATAAAAAGCTGAGGAAATGATCCGAGTGGTAGATGGTGCTATAAAACAGGGGAGGATAAATTAATAGATAATCAAATTCTTTTTCTAAATTTATATGCACCTTACTCCAACCAAAGCAGTTTTTTTCCTACAAATATTTACTCTTTTATCAAAATTTACGAACCACCATTATATAATAGGGGATGAATAGAATTCAGTTATTGATCCTAAAATGGATAGAACTCTTCCCCCTAATTAAAACATAATAAATGCATCACTGGCCCTATTAGATTTAAAAGAAAAAAAATACCACTTAGCTTACTGAATTTGATATACTAACCCTTCTAAGAATAAATTTACTTATATTTCATTGAGCTTTAAATCCTGGTCCAGAATTGATTTTTTTCTAATTTCAAATACATTATTAGCGGGGAGTTACAGACATAATTACAGACCCACACCACATTGCAGACCCCTCTAAATGCTATTTCAAAATAGACTTTAATAAAATATATTTTTATAGAGAAGTTAATGGAAGCTTCCTGGAAATGTAAGAAATGTAAGAAATCAAATTAGAAATAATGTAGATGCCATCCAATTTTTTATGCTCAACTGCATCAAGAATGAAACAAAACTAGACATAAAATGGGCTGCACTTAAAGCCAATATGAGAGGCTATTTAATCAATAAAATCTCATATTATAAAAAGATAAACACCCAAATGGAAACCAATCTAAAAAATAAATTAAGCCTTCAACAAACTCAACAAATTCAATTCAATAGTGACAACACAGAGCAACAAATTACCACCATTCTGCAAGGATTGTATTTGCACTCCATGAAAAAAACTCTCATTGTTTGAAATTAAAGTTCTGTCTATTCTGAATGGTCTCAAACACCATCAACATTCCTTGCTAAACTACTAAAATACATAACACTCCCAAAATTATCAGCAAAATGATTTTTGGTGGTAAAAGAATTACATCAGAACATGACAATTTTAATACATTTCAAACTACTTTTAAACATTTATATAACAGTCCTACAACAAACATTGATTGAAAAGAAATCAGTGTGTACCTAACACAGTTTAACTTCCCTGTACTTTAACAGGAACATGCTACACTTCTATCCAATCCAATCAAACCTCAATTGATTAGACAAAGTATCAGAAGGCTTCAGGCCCTGATGGATACTCAGATGGATTCTATAAATAATTTATAGAAATCTTGTCTAAGATACTCTATGTGCTATTTGAATATATTATAAAACATGTCATCTTGGACTTATAACTCAATTTATCAAAAGCAATCCTGATACCCAAGTCATATAAATATCCCACTGAAATTACAAACTACAGACCAAAAGCCCTTATAAATGTAAATATGAACAGTTTTGCCTCTATCTTTGCCAACAGACTTAAAAAAAAAAATCATACCAATAATTATGTCTACCTATTAATCTGGTTTCATATAAAACAGACAAACAATATATCCAACCCTTATATTAGCTACACTTCAGAAGTTAAAATATATAAATAAATCTAATACATTTGTACTGTCAGCTGATGCAGGCAAAGTGTTTGACAGAGTCAGTATTCAATTTCTTTTCACTGTTATGAAACAATTCCTGCTTCCAAGTTCATTCCTAAATTCAGTAAAAATTTTATATCAGAATCCCACTACATAATTAAGAATCAACAAACTTACATCTATACCATTTACCATCAATAACAGTGTTAGACAGGGGTGCCAGCTATCACCACATCATCATCATCTTCTTTCGGCTGTTCCCGTTAGGGGTTGCCACAGCGGATCATCTGTTTCCATTTCTTCCTGTCCTCTGGATCTTGCTCTTTCACACCAACCACCTGCATGTCCTCTCTCACCACATCCATAAACCTTATCTTAGGCCTTCCTCTTTTCCTATTACCTGGCAGCTCCATCCTTAGCATCCTTTTCCCAATATACCCAGCATCCCTCCTCAGCACAAGTCCAAACCAATACAATCTCGCCTCTCTTGCTTTGTCTCCAAACTGTCCAACCTGAGCTGACCCTCTAATATACTGATTCCTAATCCTGTCCATCCTAGTCACACCCAGTGCAAATCTTAACATCTTTAACTCTGCCACATCCAGCTCTGACTCCTGCCTTTTTGTCAATCACCACATATTTCTATCACCACATATTTAATTTATATATCAAACCACAATTTTTTGCTTTAACTCAGAATACGTATAGGTTCATAGATTCATTGGCTGTTACTAGGGATATTGTTATATTACAGTGTTCCCATCTGTTTGAGGCACACAACTTTTTTACTGCATTTGCAGATGACATCAATATCTACTTAACCCAACCTAATCCAGATTTACCTAAAATACTACACATTATAAACTCTTTCTCTAGATACTCTACTAACTAAATTTAAAGAAATCTTATATTTTCCCATTGAATTCTGTCTAAAACTTTATTGGCACCTCCATTCTGCAAGACTTCCCATATGACAATGCAATGGATGGCACAGGATGAAATTGAAGAGAATGTGCCACAGGAAGATGCTCTGGAACTTTCTATAGAATGCCTGCAGGAAATGGAAAATTGAAATGTGCCCTCAGTTTAGAGGAAAATGAGCTAAGAGAACAGTTGCTTGAATGTATGAAATAGACTGCAGAAGGTCAATAAAACCCAAAAAGTCAGAAGTTTGATAAAACAAATGAACACAGTAATTAGGACTGTTCATATAGATCCATGTGATATAACATAAGTAAACAGGATATACTACTATGCAGCTAAATTAATAACTGATAAAGTTCTACCACAAGAACACAGGATAGCGAGGGAAAGGAAGGGGAAAAACTGAATACCCTCATGGAAGTATCGAGCAGAGAAAACTATAAAGCAATTAAGACAAAAAGTGCCACTGTTAGAAGAATATAGAAGAGGGAACAGATCAACAAAAATACTAAGAAAGATAGATGTAATAAAAGCAATGCTCAGTATTAGAACAGACCAGGATCTATCATGTACGATCGCAAATAACAAGCTAAAAATATGGGTCTGTATCACCAAATCGAAAAGACTGGTGATCGAATGGCATTTACATCAGAAATGCCGTTCATCAAGCTGTTTATTGTGTGATCACAGTACAGTGAAGATCGGAAAATTTGCCCTTTCCTCATGGTAGTGTGATCTCGGAGCTGGTATATATAATTAGCAGGGGTTGTGGGGGGGTACAGAGCCCACAAGAGCAAGTTCGATAACCAGCATTTTTGATGTAAATGCTGTTCGCTCTCTGGTCTTTTCAATGTCATGATATAGACCCAAAAATCTCAGTGGAAAAACTTAGAAGATAAGCAGATAAATATAAAGGAAAAGTACAAAATAAGCCATTTATTGATGACCCCACATTTTTTTTACAGAGAATTGGGAAACAAGATAAAAGGAATTGAAAGACCACCAAAAAAAGATGAAATAGGCACATTTTGGAGAAGTATTTATGAAGATTCTGTGAAACATAAAGATGCTAAATGGATAGAAAAAGTAAAAGAAAGAATAAGAAGTTTAAAGGTACAGGATATGAAATGGAATGAAGTAACATCCAGAGAGATTGAAACAAAGTTAAGAAAAGCCTGCAATTGGACAAACCCAGGCCCAAATGCAGTACATAACTTCTAGTTAAAAGTAGTAACATCTTTGCATGAAGATTAAGCTATGAGTAAGAACTATTTATATGCGTACCCTGAACAGACACCAACCTGGCCAACAACATGAAAAACAATGCTTCTACTTAAGAGTGAACCTGCAAGCTACCTTAAAAACTATAGACTAATAACTTGCCTTCTGATGATGTATAAACTATACACTGGAACTGATGCTGACAGAGTTTGTAGTCATTTAGAAGAAAACTCAATTATGGCAGCAGAACAAAAGGGCAATTAAAGAAAGTCATATGGAACAAAAGATCATTGTTGTTAAATAAAGTTATAGTGGAGAACTGTAAAAAGGGGGAAGAATCTAAATATGGCATGGATTGACTACAAAAAAGCATTTGATAGTATCTCACATTCATGGATAAAAAAGTGCTTAAAAATATATAAGATGCACCCTACACTGATTGACTACATTACAGTGTCCATGGAACAGTGGCAGACCACTTTGCAATTAAGCCATGATAAAGGACAAATTATTATCCTAGGGTTAAAAATTCAAAGGGGGATATTCCAGGGTGATTCTTTGTCACAACTGCTGTTCTGTCTTGCTCTTAACCCATTAAGTTGTCTACTTAACTGCTTAGGCCATGGCTATAATTTGGCCCCCAGAAAACAACAAAGTGCAAAGACTTCTCATCTTCTCTTTGTCAATGATTTAAAACTGTATAGCTCATCAGATGCGGAACTAAAATTGCAACTGCAAGTTGTCAAAACTTTTTCAGATGATATAAGAATGTCATTTGGTCTTGATAAGTGTGCAAAAGCAACCTTTAAAGCTGGAAAACTGCAGCACCAGGAAAACATCAGTTTGGGACAAGAATGTGATATAAAATAACTTGACCAAGAGGGAGTATATAAATATTTCGGAAGTGATGAAGGATCAACAATAAAACATGAACAAATGCAAATAAAACTTAGTAAAGAATATTTTAGAAGGCTTAAATTAATCCTGAAAGCAGCGCTGACATCTAGGAACAAAATCCAAGCTATAAACCAATTTGCTCTTTCTGTACTAACTTACAGTTTTGGAATGATTGACTGGCCCCAAAATGTTTTGGATAGATTAGTTAGGAAAACAAGAAAGATGCTTCATGCTCACCAAATGATTTATAAATATCAGTGCATACCAAGATTATATATACCCCATTCCAAAGGAGGGATGGGCCTCCTTGAAATTGATTACAAGTGTAGATCTGCAATTGTGGCATCCACACATATCTGCTGACCTTGCAAGACCAAAATGTAGTGAAAGTTTTGAAACATGAGGAGAATAAATCTAAAATGACTTCTCTGCTTAATCTAGCAGAAGCATATCGGCATCAAGCAGGAATGGAAATCAGACCAGAAGTAGATAAAAATCAGGCAGCAATGGAAAAAACAAAAGAAAGAATGTAGAGTGAAGGACAAAATGAGAAGGCAAGAAATGTGGAAAATGCATAAATATAGCTGCAAGTATAGAAAACTTCTGGAAGAACCTTATGTTGATCAGGAATGAATGCAGGAATGCTTAAGGAGAGGTGAATTCAAACCAAGAGATGAAAGGTGAATTTTGGTGCCCAAGATAGTGGGGTACGTACATGCTGGTTTACAAAGTCCATTGAACATGTGGGAGAAACAGAAAAATGTAGGTTTTGTAAGACCAAATTGGAAACAGTCACACATCTCATTGCTGATTGTGACATACTAATGGCAGAAGGAATGTATGCTGAAAGGCATAATTATGTGGCAAGACTGTTGCACTGGGGATTGTGCAAACATTATAATACTGACGTGGCTGAAAAACACTGGAAACATGAGCCACAAAGCATCATAGAAAATGAAGTTTATAGCACATGGGATCACCCATTACCAACAGTTCAAAAGATAGATGCTAGAAAACCAGATATAGTGGCCCATGAAAAGAAAACAGACGTAGCATTGATCATTGAATTGCCACACCCAGTGACTACAGTGTCTTGCATACAGAGACACAGTCATAAAATATCAGGATCTGCAGGCAGAAGTGAGAGCAATGTGGAAGAAAGATACCTAGACAGTTTCAGTAGTAGTAGGAGCAATGGGTCTTATATGTTACCAATACATGTAACACCATACAAATTGCAGAAGGAGTCATTACTGGGCACATTGCAGGTGCTGAGAAGAGCACTTTTGGCTGACATCAAAGATTGAAACAATACTAATTTCATGAACTTTAATTGTTTTTTGACTTAGGAATGGGGTTTATTCCTGTCATGGTATTAGAAACCCAAAAGATTTGGAGAAATTAAAAAAAAAATAAAGAATAAAAATTCAACAACCTTGCAAATGTTTAGCCATTACTTTCTTTTAAGACAATACTCTAAACTCTCAACAGAATATTAAAAAAAATCATGGGTCAGTATACTGAATGATCCTTTAAGGTAGTCAAATATGAAATTTTTGTTGAAAATTGCCTTAATTAATATTAATATTTCCCCAGACGATAATTTTGCCTTAGATCTTCAACCCAGGTCTTGCTGTTGACATTTTTTTAAATAAATTGACTCTACAATGGGAAAATTCATTTTGTTTCCAACATCTATAAGAAATCAATACAAAAATGTACTGCTCCTTATCACTAAGGTGAGCTGAGCCTCCCTTATCTGTATTTATATTACTTAATTTTACATGCACAAAGATTATGGTTAGCTTTTAATGCAAATAGCATAGACAATCATTGGCATCTTACTGTGACCTATATCTGACAAAAGTATCTTAAATCTTATTCATACAATCCACTCTTAATTGCCTTCTTTGATAACACAGCCACTAAAAAAACTTTAAAATAACTAAATTATTTTCAGGTATGATATGTATCTTTTATAACATAATGAAATGGTTAAATACACACAGTTGCTATAAATTCCTACAACCAATTGACCACAACCCTAATATTTTATTAAACAACAAAAGACAGATTTTTCAAAATATACTTTGATACTTTATTTCGTTAGAATCAAATTCACCTGACTAAATACACATTAAAATGAAATTACCTAAGGGATACCTACCAGTTAACAATGAATTAACATACATTATAAATCCTAAATTTACCGATAACTAATCACATAAAGAGAACATAACTTTTCTACTCAGACTTTTTGATATTTTTTCTGCAAAATAAACCTTTATCCAATGTCTATAAACTTGCAAAAAACTACAAATTGAATAACTAAGTAGCATCATCCATCTGAGATACCTTGGATTTAGACAACTTACAAAATAATTCTATCAGAAAATCTATAAAACAATTCTTTAAAGTATCCCCCATTTAAAAAACCCTACTCCACACAGTTTACCATCCTTAACAATACAAATCTTACTCCAGTTAAAAAGCTCAGTACTTTCCATCAAGTACAAGAAACTACAAAGACTGTGGGTCCAACAATATAGACGTCCTGCATGTCTTTTGGCACAGCTCATATACCAAAAACGTGGCTTATCCTAATATCTAAAATACAGAACTGCATCCTAAAAATCAAATCTACCCCTTGGCAATTAATAATCTTCCATATTTTATTTTCATCCATGCATGATAACTACTTATTTATTTTAATTATTTGTTTTTCTTTACTTAAGTTATGCATCACTCAAAATTGGCTGAACCCCAAATCTCTATCTTGAGGCAGCTTCTGTAATATCTCTGCCAAATGCCTAAGAGTATTTAAAACCCTTTTCAAATTTAGTTTTCATACTAAGAACAGGAATATCAATACATAGAGTTGGGAATTATTAATGAATATTTTAACATAGTCTATATGACCCCCTCAGTCATAACCGTAGTCTCTCTCTCACACACATACACACAAATATATATATATATATATATATATATATATATATATATATATATATATATATATATATATATATATATATATATATATATATATATATTTAGATCTACTACAGTTTGTTTCAAAACTTCAAAGACCATATGGCTGAGACCATATAATCGAGGTTTTGAAACCAAACACTTTGCATTGAGTTCGCCGTACAGTGCGGAACTTGGGATTTGCCATTTTCCTCACTGCAGTGTAATTTCGGAGTTGGTATATTTAAGTAGCAGGGGGTGTGGGAGTGCAGGGGGGCTTACCCCCTGCAAAAAGGTAAGTATAACATGTTTTGTTTACATTTTGTTTTTTATTTTTATTTCAAAGTTACAAAACTTCGATCATATGGTCTCGGTGATATGGTCTTTGAAGTTTTGAAAGTTTAAGAAACTGTATATATATATATATATATATATATATATATATATATATATATATATATATATATTTAGGTCCACTTCATAATTTCAAAATACTGAAATCCCGAATTTCAGATTTCGAAATTATATACCCAAATCACAAAATCACGAAAACACAGAAGTGCAAAATTCAAAATCTCGATGCACAGAGATGTTGAATTTCACACTTCTGGTGGTGCGGTGTGTGAATGGATGGGTGGACGTTTAGGTAAGTATGTATGTGTATGTGTGTTGGTTAGGGGCTTTAGTGCGTGTCAGTGTTTTTTTGTGAATGTGATGTGTGTGTGTGTGTGAGGGACTGTGAAATGTATGGGTGTGAGTTTCCTTTGTGTGTCTGTGCGATCTCGGAGTTTATTTTATTTATTTTTATTTTATTTTATATTTGTTAACCGGGAAGATCCGACTGGATACATATCCATTTTCAGCGGAGGCCCGGGGAGAAAAGCTCCAGCCATGACAAAAACTTTGAAAAGACACAGAATCAAATACAATTCAAACCAGAACCAAATAAGTTATTCCATCATATTTATACAGGATGTTAGAAAAATTAGCATAGGAAAATAGCCAGGTGCTTGGGAACTATGTTAAATAGAGAGTTAGCTAGCCCGGGTTTAGACAATGGCAAGTACGTATTGACCCCAGGTGTAGTTTTAGTTTAGTTTTAAATTGACTTAAATTGGAGAGAGAGGTAATATCAGGGGGAAGTTTGCTCCAAGTTCTCCCTGCAGAGTTGGTGAGAAGGGAGTCACCAGCTGAGTTGTTAGTTTTGCATGTCTGGATGAGGAGACGGTTGGATGACCTCAATGGTCGTGGGTTATTACAAAGGGCGACCAGCTTTTTGAGTGAGGGAGTGTAGTCAGGGTTGTATATTATTTTGTGGGGCAGGACTAGTAGGTTGTAAGAAATTAGGTTCGGTAGCTCAGTCCAGTTGAGCTTGGCTAAATTGGTACAATGATGGGTCCTATATGGTGACCCAGTAACAAACCTGGTGATATGATTGTAGCAGTTGGTGAGCTTGTTCATGACAGTTTTACTAATGTTGTGAAGTAAGAGGGATGAGTACAAGAGTGTGGAGAGAAGGTGAGTTTGGGCAATGGCAGTTTTGGCTTGGGGGATCAAGAAGCTTTTTATTCTATATAACGAGCCTAGCTTCTTATTGATGGTTTTAATCATTTGGTTTACATGTATGTCAAATTTTAGATTATTGTCTATGGTTACCCCTAATAATTTTGTCAAGAGGTCCGGAGAAATTATGGTCCCATCCTTGGCTTGGATCGTAAAGTTGATGGAGCTAGACCTTTTAGTCGGTGGAAACAACAACATTTTTGTTTTTTTAGGATTAAGTATCAAGCGACGACTAGAGAGCCAGTTTTCTATATTGCTAAAAGTAGACTGGGTTGATAATTGTAACTCTGAGGGGGTTGTTCCAGAGCATATCAGCGTGGAGTCGTCTGCATATTGAATACAAATGGCATTAGGTATGACTGTATGCAAGCCATTGATGAAGATGGAAAATAACAGTGGCCCTAAAATGGATCCTTGAGGGACTCCCAGAGTATTGGGTAGTAAAGTAGAGAGTTTAGTCTGCCATAAAACTGCCTGTTTTCTGCCATTTATATAGGAACTAAACCATTGTATGGCAATAGTATCCAGACAGAGTGAATGCAGTGTGTTAATTAGAAGTTTATGATCCACCATATCGAAGGCTTTGGACAGATCCAAGAATAGTGCAGAGGAGATATTATTATTATTATTTTGATAGGTGTTTATGGTATTAGAGAAGACAAGAAGGGCTGAGGTAGTACTATGGAGAGGTCTGAAACCATGTTGGGTATCAGCCAATAGATGGTTGATGAGTAGATGTTGCATAAACTGTTTCTGAACACATTTTTCCATTATCTTTGCTAGAGGGGAAAGTATAGATATGGGCCTGTAGTTAGAGAGCTCTGTGGAAGTGCCACCTTTGTGGAGAGGGATTACATAGGATATCTTCCAGATATCAGGGATTTTGGCCTCTGCTAAGGAGCGATTGATGAGTATTGACACAGGGTAGGCAATGGCCTCTGCTGTTTTTTGCAAGTATTCAGCTGGGAGTTGATCAGCTGAGAGTGCGGAGGGTTTTAGTTTTTTGATTAATTTGCAGATGAACGAAGTTGCTACAGGTTGAAAGGTAAATATGGAAAGATTTTTGTAGGTGGGAGTGTCTAGGCTATGGGAGCTGAGTGGCAGTTGATTAGAAAGGGTTTTTACTTTTTATGACTGTCATGGGCAATATTTGAAATAATTCATAGATTTCTTTAGTGAGTCAAAGGCAGTATTTATACCATATGATACATTTTCCAATGTGAGGCACTTTGGTGGCCAACAATATGATGCTGCATGTTTTTCTTTTTCTTTTTTTTTTTTTTTTTTTTTTTTGCTATTCTTGACCCCCATGGCCCATTGATCATCAGCCTTCTCATCAGTGAATTGTCTCATTTCTTCCCGATCACCAAAGTGAGGGTTGACCAGGAGGGACCATCATGCAGACAGCCATCTGAGTTTTTTTTTTCTTATTTTCAACATAGCCCTAATTGCATGTACCCAGTGAGGCAAGGATTGGAAAGTGCAGTGGACTGTCCACAGAGTATGTCCTCTCACTTCTGCAAGGAATGTTCCCAAGCAGTCCTGCTCCTCCTCATGCAGTGATAGCAGTGGTTTTCCCTGGTCTCTGACAGGGAACTCTCACTATCTAGTGCACGCCCCACTATATGCTGACCCCTCCCATCCCCAAGGGAGGCATGTGGACCATGTTCCTTCATTTCTCCCCTGCCTGCCTGACTCTTCCAGTGTTGAGGCCAATAAGATAACTCTGGTCTCCTGGGTCACAGTCAGGCACCAACCTTCTGTACAACTTTATTAGGCTGGGTTGCAGTTATTGCTTAAGTGCACAGAAGACCAAGAGTATATTCAGTACCATTTGTAGAAAATATTTTGCAACTTTTATAAATTAATGACCCCAATAGGTATGGGCCTCCCTGTGGGTATTTATACTTATTAGTACCTTCCTTTCTCTAGGCTGAACAAAGCAATTGCTACTACAGCATATTATTTCCTAATTTAGGCTACAGCAATCCACCCAAATGAATTATCAAATAACTCTGTCCAGAAAACAGCAATGAAATGAAGGGATAACGAGTTGGAATGGCACTGCAGATTTATTATTTGTTATTGGGGGGGAGGGGCAGTAAGTTCAAAAAGTGGTTTCAAACATCAGTACAGGATCTTCTAGAAATAAAGGAACAGTCATAATTTCATTGCTAGATGAGTGGGATGGTCTGAATATGAGAGCAGGATCTGTACAGAAGCTTGCTGCAGAGAGAGAATAGTGTAGCTGTGTACTTTTGGCAAGACTGGATGAACATACTTAAACTTACATGTAGATTCTCTTAATATACAAGAAGCAGTGGATAATAGAAGGGAGGCCCTTCACGTAATTTTGTAAAGGGATGTAGATTTTTGACTGAGTGCTTTAAGAATTAAATATGGTGAAAATGTACTTTGGTACCCCATATCAGAGAAATGCAAGCCAAAAGCTCCATAACTAAATTATAAAACTCAGACATATATTCCTACTTATGGCAAAATGACTTGTTCATATTTCTTGTTCAGATGTTTAGGGGGTTGGTCAGTGCCATCCTAGTAGAAGACAGACAAGTGTGTATTTATGGCCAAGTTCAACAATGTATGGAAGAATCACAGTGAAAGAACTAATGAGTACAATATGTAGGCCTAAGGATGATGTTAGATAACCCCAGGAGCAGGAGTTTAGTATCGCACTGACTCAGGAAAGCTGAATGAATGTCATCTGCCAAGATATGCCACAATATCCAAAACATTCAGGATCTTTACAAGGAAATGTTTCCATAAATATTTTGATATTACAACCAGGCTGAGAGATATTCATAACCCACTTACTAGTCTGCTGGAGATGTTGGGGTGGTCAGAGGAAGGGAGACACATATTTGAGGGATGTAATGGCCCCTCATAGTTTAAGAAATGAATTTAACAGATACTATGAAATATATGTCCATATAGGGTGACCCTTACTCTAACTCTTTGATTAATTAAGGAAAAGAATTGCGAGCTTTACAGGAAGGTTTTCTGCTGCACCGATAATGCTAAAAGCTAAAAACATCTTTTTACCAGCAAATGGACTTAAGAAGTGTCTCATTCGGGTAGGGATCCTAAGGAAGTTGTAGACAGATGCAGCAAGGTGAGAGGGTAATATCTAGTGGTTAAGCTTAAGAGAACCTCACAAGTCAATTGCTACCCTCTTGACAGATACACACACGTTTGTGTGTGTGTGTTTGTGTGTGTATATATATATATATATATATATATATATATATATATATATATATATATATATAAATGTTTACCATCACATCACTGAAATGCATTCATGCAAGTAACACTTGTGTGAAAGGCTAGTTTCAAGGTATGAAATGTCGACTTTTGTTTTGCCATACCTACAATGCTGAAACACTCTTCCCAAATGGCAAATGGGTTTTTGTGCTCACCTCCTGGAATTGGGGAATATCGAAAACCATTTTTACTGTGGTCAACATTTGGGAGGAAAAGTGTTTTAAATTATGGCATTTAAGTTCAGAGTTATGATCACTCACATGGATGTTTTTCAGAGATGTGATGGTAAACCATCCATATATATATATATATATATATAATATATATATATATATATATATATATATATATATATATATATATATATATATATATATATATATATATATATATTTTATAGGTTCATAGGTTCATAGGTTGGTACTGGGCTAGCGGCCCTAGGACCTATGCAAGCCTAGCCATAACAATTCCCTGGATATTTCTTCCCACGATATTTACTTCCCTGGACCCCTGTCTAGCAGGGTGACTGACGGTATCTCCGAGGTGAATTTCCTATCTCCCATGCAATTGTCAAGGTTCCTTATGAAGAGGGCCAAGGAGGTGCTCTGCTTGACATGTATGGGCAGTCTATTCCAGGGTATGGGGAGTCTCTGGGTCAGGAACCTATCCCTCCAGCATGTTTTTTTCATTGTGATGACAAGGTTTAGATCCCTGGAGCATGTGGCTCTGAGGGATTGGGATTTCTTTAAGTGGAGCACGTCTAACAGCTCAGGGTTTGACATGGCCTTGTATGTTAAGCAGAGATCACCTCTAAGTAGACAATATGCCACAGAGTATAGCTGGAGTTTTTTTAGACGATCAGCATACTGCATCTGCTTTTGGCCTGTGAGTCTTTTAGTGAGGTATTTCTGTGGCCTTTCCAGCTGTTGCAGATGTCTTGTGAGGTACATACCAAACGGGGCGTTGTACTCTGTCTATAATGGGTCTAATGAGGGATGAGTACAGTGGGACAATGACCTCTTTTTTTCTGGATGAAAAGCTCTTAGTGATGAAGTGTAGAAGGATTTCCTGACTGTTGTGGCGATGTGGTTTTCGAAGGTGAGACCACTGTCCACCTATGTCCCTAAGTCTCTCATCACACTTTCGGTGTTTAGTGTACTGCCACCTATGTGGTAATTCATGGGTACATGGTTTTTCCCAAAGGGGATAACTATACATTTCTTGGCATTAAGCTTGATCCCATGGTTCTGGCACCAACCATCTGTTTCTGTAAGGCGCTTTTGTAGAGTAATAATCACTCTCAGTTTGCAGTCATCTGAAAACTTTGTTAGCCAGAGTCCCTTAGTGTTGGCCTGTACTTCAGAGAAGTAGATGCCAAACAAGAGTGGTCCCAGGACTGAACCCTGAGGTACTCCATTTATCACTTGCTTGGAGCTGGATTTGGAGTTGGCTACTTTTACAGTCTGGGTTCTGTCAGTAAGCCAGTTGGGAACCCATCGAGTGATGTAGGGATTTATGCCCATATATATATATATGGTTTCATATGAAACCATCGAAAGTTCATTCCATTGAAAGTTCATTCCATTGAAAGTTCATTACATCGAAAAGCATTTTAGATGGGGGGCTTCACCCCCCACAACCCCCCTAACTATATATATCAACTCCAGGGTCGCACAACATTGGGGAAGGGGGCAAATGCTTTTCGATGTAATGAACTTTCAATGGAATGAACTTTCGATGGTTTCATATGAAACCATATATATATATATATATATATATATATATATGTGTGTGTGTGTGTGTGTGTGTGTGTGTGTGTGTGTGTGTGTGTATATATATATATATATATATATATATATATATATATACACATATATATAGCAAACAAAACAAACAAATTTCTTCGGCAAACCCAATGGCACTCTGGGTATGAAAAATAAGAGACATATATGGCTATGCCATGAATAAGGTCTAATATTGTTTTTTTTTAAGACTTAAATTTTTCATGATGTACTGCATGCTAACTATATTTTTAGTCATATTAAAACTCGTTTGTTAACATCTGCTTCATTTCTTTTAAGTATGTAATTTGATAATGCAAAGCATATGTTGACACTGGCAGTTTAAAGATGTCATTTAGTATGCTGCAACTAAATATTGAATTATGGGTAGAATATGAAAACTTCTAGCTGTACAGCTGACTATTCTGGTATTTCAGAGCAGTCTGATAACCTTGCTAATAACTGAAAAATAAATAAACCTCAGAGTATGAAATAATATGTTACTTTTATTGTTATTTATTTAGAAATTAAAGTGAATTCATAGCCGGGCATGATTCACTTCAATATTTAATTTAAATGTCAATATAACAATTTGAAATGCAGTCTATCAGTAATCAAGTGTCTTTATATTTGAGTTCTATTCATGTGAATAGTTGCACAGTTGTTTTCATTTTAAATCTCACTTCTGTATCTTTGGCTGATATTTGCAATCCTGCTGCAAGCAAACCCACTGTGGCTCATCAGCATTCATCTTCCTCCTCACTTACTCCTCTTCCAAGACAGATTTGAATGCAAAAAAGATAACTGAAGTGTCACTAATTTAGTCTGACATTTCCAAAATGATACCAAATGCTGGCTTGTAGGATTCATTCACTCTGCTATTTTACTGTGGTTATTAAATTGTCTACAATAGTACAATTATTTGAGTAAATTTACCAAACATTAAATGTTCAGATAATAGGATTATTGTTAAGGATTCCATAAATACTTGGGATAAAGCCAGGGGTGAATGCTGATATTCTAACCAGATCTACTTAGCAGTCTCTCAACTGCTCCAGGGGTCATGTAGCTTTATCCTTACGCACCTATCACAGGGGGGCCCAGCTATGGGTTCATAGGTAAGTACTAGCCTAGCTGCCTTTTTAAGCCTAGCCATTTGTCCCTTTTTCTACTTAAAATAACCTATCCCATTTGGTGATAGATTGTCCTTACCAATCCCATGGCTGATAATTATATATTAATCTTAATGAGTATAACTGGAATCTTACCATAGATAATTTGAGGGGACCCACACATAGGATAAAGCATTTAGGAGTTGCATCTGTCCTGTTTTAAATTTTCTGTTTCCCATCCATAAATCTATATTGCAGTTGAAAATGGACAGGGATGAACTTTGTTTTACATGGGTGGGAAGTCTGTTCCATAGCAGAGTTATCCTCTGTGAAACATACCTGTCCCTCCAAATAATTATGTTGATGTTGCAGAAGAGGTTTAGATCCCCATGTATAGAGAAAGTAGTCACATCACAGCCACTTCTTACTGTTGCTCCCAACTAACATACAGACAGAGGTATGCTAGCAAAAAGTGCTCCTCAGTCAAATTTAAAAGAAAAAAAACTCTGAAAGTCTCAAAAAAGATAAGGAAACAAACTATACCTATCATTAATCATATCCTACAAATATACTATAAACACTAAATGCATCCTAACAAAATAGATGTGGAGGATGAAAAGTATGTAACAATCTCATACCTCTCAACTGTCCAGATTTTTGCAGAATGTCCAGATTTTTATCTCATATTTTTGATCTGTTCTTCATAAAATTTGTGGTTTTCTGGATTTTCATGACAAATCAAGGAGGACTGAATTCCCTAAATAATGACAGGCATTTGAGTTTCAGATTTCATATTCTTCAGAAAATGAATGATAACTCCATACCTTTTATTCTAGCAACATTCTAAGCTTATAAAAGCAATATTTAAAATTTGTCCCTATTTTTAGGGCTTTGTCCCCCCATTATTTTTGTCTTTGTTCAGATTTTTTGTGCTAAGAAGTTGAGAGCTATGTCTATGGGTAAACGTTGAAACAGTGTAATAAAATCAAACAACACACTCACAAATTTCTCTGCAGCTGGTATAAAATAACTATACATAAATAGCTCTCAGACCAGATATGTGCAGGACTGGGGGAATGGCAAACGGGAGCCTGCCCTGCAGTAGTGATCCTGTTTTTTGAATGTCTACTGTTAAGATGCATGCACACACACAGCTGTACTATGGCCATCATAAGTATCACTGACACTGCAATTTGTAGTATATATGGGAAAGCACTTAGCAGTTTACCTTCAGCTGCCATTTAGGATTGGATATTCTAAAGTGTGTCCTGCATAGTAAATTAAGTCAATCCTGGTTTATCTATAGACTAAACATCCAGTTTGTGATGTTTTAAAAATATGTGAATGTATGTCATTCCCAACAAAATGTAGCACGAGTAACTACTGACCTGGAATAAAGTCATAACCTGTAGTGTCTCATTGAGGGAAACAGGGCTTGCTCAAGTCTGGCAATGCTGAGCCTGGATTGATCATAACACTCTAGTTAAAGTCAGTATAGTTGCAATTTGAGACTATACTGTTTTCATGCTTACAGAATTTTGAAGTTAGTAACACTTTCCCTTAACTGCAAATGATGTACAGTCATAGAGTCTGTCTTAGTTCACTTTTTGCAATACTAGCTTTATGCTGGCAATGTTTTGCTCTGCAATGTTACTGTCTTTGAATAATAATTATGCCTCTCTTATTGTCGTTGATAAAAAGCAATGCAATCAGCTAACCATATTGAAAGGGTCTGCTTAGTGACTGGATGACTACGTGTGTTTAATAAAAGAAATTGGCTGTTTTTTTAAATCTTTATATTTTTTACTGGGAAAGTGCTCTTGTGTGAAGCAGTGAAGTGGGTGTACTAACAAGGTTGCCACTAATCGACAGGCAGCTGTCTCTACAAATTGTCCACCCTTTAAGAGGAAACTTCACCTGTTATGGTGTTTACTTATATCTGGCAAGAGCTTGAAGTCTGTCCCCTGGATTCAGCAAGCTCTGCACGATGTGCAGGAATAGTGCAAGAGCTGCTGGAGGCAATATGGTCGCCGAGAGATCCAGGAACAAGCTTCCGGAATGTGCATGAGCGCTCCTGCACTATTTCTGCACAGACACCGCTCCTGTATGCTAATTAACTCATTTGCAGGTGAAAACCATGCAAATAAGGTGAATTAGTGATCCAGGAAGCAGGCAGTCGTCTTTGCAGGATTAGTGTAACCTGCAGAAATGTATTCGGCTACTAACCGAGTACATTTATGCAAACTACAAATCGGAGCCATGACAGCTCCAAATAAAGGGTGTATATAATGTGGAAGGCATGCCAATGGTCAAATATATGGCCATTGGCATGTAAATGGTTTCAAAATAAACAATAACTTTTATTTTTTTTTTGACCGATTTTGGCCTTTTAAGCGTAGGGTAGCGGCGCACAAACGGGATCGACCCGAAAATAAAAATAAAACCTTATAAAAAGCTTTTTAGTTAAAATCACAATTTTGCCATTATAGTCAATGTCAGGCAGAAGACAACAAGGCCACTGAATAGTGGTTGCTAAGGGGGAAGGCTCAGTGTTAGATTTGTAACCAGGCATTAGCAGTCAGTTCTATGGAAATGAGGGGAATGATACTGAATCACAGATTTCCCCTCATTGTTAGCCAGCACCCAATCATGTAGGTGCAGGAAAACCATGGTGCAAGCCTAAGAGTTAGCTGACATCATAGAGGGGTGTGTCAGGTATACTGTAAGCGTATTGGAGCTCTGTGGCTCGGGTTTGCCCATAGCTTAGCAGAACTAAGGAAGGGGGTGTGTCTGAAACTGCCTAGCAGTATTTACATTACCTAAACGGGTGTGGGCACCGTGCTCCAGGTTTTAAACAACAACAAAAAAATAAATAAATAAACCAGGAACTAGCAGTTCCGTTTACATTTGAGCACTGTGTATACGAGGTGTGCCTCAGGGCTTAGACAGGAAGGCAATGGGAAGGGAAAACAGCAGTAGGAAGGTAATCAAGGAGAACTAGCATAGCTGGCAGGTAAAATGTATCAGAATCAGCCAATTACACATGCAGCAGACCAGCCCAGCACACTACTATAAACTATGCAAACACCTTTCCCTCTGTTTTTTTCCACAAACTCTACACCACCAGTGTACACAAATGGGGAAATTTTACCTAACAAAAGCAACAAAATGATAGGGGCTGCTTTCGCTCTCATAAATCAACATGTGGAAGAGGCTGAGGGTGGTGAGGATGAGAATGCTAATGACCAACTCACAGTGAGGAGACGGAGAAGAGTGTACAGACCCAGGGTAACCTACCAGGGGCTACATGAGCTGGAGATAGTAGAGCGCTATAGAGTGGACAGGGACATCCTACAGCAAATTGTTGAGCTGTGCTGGTCACACCTCACACACAGAACCAGCAGAGGGGAACCCATCCCAGTGGATACCAAGGTATATTGTAGGCTTAAGAATACTAGTCACAGGTACCTTCCAAAGGCCACCTGGGGATATCATGGAGATCTCACAGGCATCAGCTTCCAGGGTACTCCACCAGTTCCTGGGTGCCATGTCAGCACATGCCAGTGAGCACATATATGTCCTCAACACCCATGAGGCACTGACCAGCAATATGCATCTCTTCCACCAAATTACAGAATACCCTGAGGTAGTGGGTGCTATGGACTGCACGCACATACACATCAAAGTGCCACCCAGTGAGTGGGGTAGAGTCTACATAAACAGCAAGGGCTTTCCCTCCATCAACTACCAGGTCATGTGCAATGCCCAGGGCATTATAATGAATGTGTGTGCTGACAGCCCTGGAAGCTATTACGACTCCCACATCTGGCATATGACACAACTGTAACAGAGATTTGCCAATGGGGACATCCCATATGGCCACCTAGTGGGGGCTGCTGGTTATGCACTGGAGCCATGGCTGATGACACACATAAAAAATGTATACACACCCGAACAAGAACTCCATAATTAGGCACACGCACAGACCAGAATCATAATAGAGCATGTGTTTGGAATGCTGAAGTCATGGTTACGGTGCCTGGACATATCCAGTGGAGCCTTGCAGTACTCACCAGCTACATGTACCAAAATTGTTATTGTATGTGCCATGCTACACAACATGATCCTATAGAAACAGCTGCAGCAGGAACAGCATGGGCAGGGCCACACAGTCCCCCACCATTGCCAAGCCAGCATAGGCAGAGAGTGACTCGGAGGAGGAACAACCTGAGCCTGCCCCAGTAGGCAGAAGGAGGCGTGACCAGTATGTTCAGGCCTTGGCAAAGAGGCAATGCATAGCACATATGCTGACATGGTAGGAACACAGGGAATGACACCTCTCTCTGACTCGCATATACAGTAAATGGGATGCCAAACATGACACTACCTGTGCTTAACCATGTATAAGGAGTGTACTATGTGCATCTGACATAGTCAGCCCTCCAGCACCATCCTCAATACTGGCACAGCCACAAGGTAAGTCACTCTCACTATCAATTGCTGAATGGAGTAGTATGTTCTGCTACTTGTATCTATGGTACAGATGTGAGCATGCAAGGGAATTGGGTGGCTGAATGGGATGGCAGCAGATAGTAGACACCTACATGGGCAGCATGAAATCCATAACAAATACTGTTGTCAACATAGTAGGCAGTACTAGACAAGGTGACAAAACCCACTGCCGGACATGTGGTGGGCCAAATGTGTGCCCACAGGACACACACATGCATGTCAATGAGGCTCACATACCCAACAACAGTCTCAGCCAGCAGGACAGGTGTAGAGAAACACAAAGAAAGGCTGTGCTAAGGCCTCTGCCTGATGGCAATGGAGAACAGCCCCACTCCAGACCTACACAGACAGACTACAACATGTCAGGCAGTGGGATTTTAGTTCTGAAGGGTAAGACGTCTGAAACTGAAATGCAGGTCAATAAAACCTAAGAACTGTACTACACTGATATACCTCTAGTCTGCATGATAGGTCAGAATACAGAATGAAATGAAAGTCAACAGAGTACCTGAAATACCAGTACAGTCATAGCAAATATTTACAGTTGTCAGGTGTGCACCCCCCCCCCCCCACAATCCTATGTAGAAATATAGTAACATGTATGTGTGGGTATAATAACAGTGGAGCACAGATTACCTGAGTTGGCCAAAGTAGCAGGATAGATTGTTGCACATGTACAATATGCAGGGCTCAGTGTAGTAGGCTGTTGTGTGTTGTATATTGTGTGAAAGTGGTCAGCATGTAGGCATGGAGGGTTGTGTCCTGGTGGCCAGTGGCCAGTACTGTTGATGACAGAGCCAAGCTCTCACACCTGCAGTGCCAAACACAATTCATCCCAGCAAGACAGAATCCAGCAGTAATCCATACTAATTGTTCGGATGTAATATCTGTCACCATCTGAAAGATGGACATGGCATGAATGTGGGCCCAGACATACAAACAGTACATGGGTGGAAATACCCCAGACAGAGTGTGTATAAAATGTTACTGCAAAATGGACACACCTTTGGAATTGTACATACAGGTTAACAGCACATTAGTTGGGCGTGTAGTATGAAATACTGATGTAGTCTGGCCAAACACTGGCAGACCACAAAAGGCACAGGTATGAAGTACTGAGAAACCACTGATTTTCCCACACAAGCCAGCATAAATGGAATGCCCCACATATATCTTTGAGTCAGCTGCAAGTAGCTTCCATAGCACACATGCCCTCAGCTCACCCCATCATCAGCCAGAGGTACCTCACAGGTCATATCCCTGATGTTGGGAATGAGTACAATATGACCCCCCCACCTCTGTATCGAAATATCCACAGAATGCAGCATGCTGAAGAGGTGTCCCATGCAGGTGTGTCCCTAGCTGTAAGCAGCACTCCAGTATCCGCACCAGTGGATTAATAAGGACAGAAACTATTGCCATTAACACCTTGCACACCTACCATGTCACCCCAGGGGAATACAGTGGCTTGCAACCTGGGACTGTAGGAGTAACACACTACACTGGCCTGCTACAGATGGCCTGCATTACTACCAAATGCCCTACAGTCCTCTGTCAAAGGCCTGTGTCTCACCCGTACTGCCAATGTATGTTATCTCATGGACTCCCAAATAACGACATAGCACAGTTCACAGAACACAAATGCAAGGCCATGTTGACAAACCCCAGTAGCATGTCCACCATGTCCTACTACATGAACTGTGGACCAACCCCTAAATACCGCTGAGATGAAGTGATAACTATAGGGATACTTATCAGATATCATTTGCATAATGTTCGGAAGAGGATAGAATAACAGGGGGCTAGAAACATGGACACCATGGAGTGTGTGAAGTCTGAAACTCAGAAATATGCACATACTATCCCTGCCTGCAAACACAGGGAATGGGTGGCTACAAACCTGCTCGTAAATCACAATGTGAAAGGGTAATGACCAGAAATATGAGCCCTGCCTCTTGGTAACCTGCGTGAATCTGTACAGCTATGAGGTATGGCCATAGCAGGATATGGCCATTCTGTCATGTCGATAGATGTACAAGCATGGGGTCCTCAGCCACCACAGTACCATGGTGCTGAACCATTTACACAGACCCATCAGCAAGTGTCTGCAGCTCCCCCTCCAGAATGGCATGATTGTGCAAGAATATGTAGGCTGCAGACCACAATACTGGACACACCTTCATTCATCTTGTATTCCCCAGAAAATTACTGCAAGCAAATATGTATACCTGTCAGTAGTTGATGACATAAAACATCACAGTGTAAAACAGTTCATATGTATGAATTTCTCTGCTAACACCAAAACCATGTAGTAGAAGCAGCACAGACACAATTAGTTACAGTATCCCAATATCCTTTACCCATTGTGACCCCATATTGTCATCCTATCTACAGATATCCTGCAAAAAAAGGTTGCTAGTTGTAGGTGTAGAACACAAATGCCTGTACTAGAGTACAACCTACCTGGAATGGAGTCACACATTCAATACAGAAGGTCATACTGGGCATGCTCCCACACTTAGAGAAACAAAGCCCATGTCTGCCAACAAAATACTGAAGGGTCATACTGAGCAGGCTCCCACACTTACAGAAATGAAGCCCATGTCTGGCAACAACAGTGGACTATATATATCTGTCAGTTGCAGATGTCTGTTCACACACTCCACATTGCACACAAGTCATGCTTTGCACACACATTGGGTAGGAATGCACACATATATCCAAGGACAACACACTATAATAAGTCAAACATACACATACATAGATGTGCGGAAGAGAGTGACAGACAGTGACAAAGAGCTTCCCATCATGAGGCCTGTCCCACCCAGCACACATCCAATTGGTCAATACCACATGATGTGCAAATGTCTATCACTGTAGACATTTCCTTCTGGTAGCCCTCAGCACTATAGTGTTGGTGGTGCTTGTGATAACGGTGTAACATGACAGTACAAGTCATTATTCATCTAGCAGTTGTATACATGGTCCTGTCAAATGTAAACTTGTATGTGACTGAGTGTTGTGTGTGTGTGTGTGTGTGTGTGTGTGCTTCCAGACAAATGGTTTATGGCCCATTCACACACACTGCACTCCCCATTGCCCTATTTTAGCTAGCCTGCTGCTGTCATTCATCTTGAAATACACCTTTGGAGAAAGGCTAGCCCTATAAGCTCCCACATGCTATAGCTGTGTAATGCTAAAGTGTGATATACTACTTAGGTAGGAGTTCTATTCCCAGACATGGCAACTGTGAAACTCTGTATATATGTGTGTGTGTGTGTGTGTGTGTGTGTGTGTGTGTGTGTGTGTGTGTGTGTGTGTGTGTGTAGGGATCAATGTTTTTGAGGCCAGTCACAGTCACTACACTTTCCATTGCCCTACTTTGGCAAGCCTGCTGATGTCATTCACATTGAAATACACATTTGGAGAAGGGCTAGCTCTATAAGCTCTCTACTGAATGCTATAACTGCATAATGCTATAGTGTGAGGTACTAGTTAGGTAGGAGTTCTAATCCCAGACATGGCAACTGTGAAACTCTGTGTGTTTATTTGTGTGTAGGGAGCAATGCTTTTGAGGCCAGTCACAGTCACTACACTTTCCATTGCCCTACTTTGGCAAGCCTGATGATGTCATTCACCTTGAAATATACATTTGGAGAAGGGCTAACTCTATAAGCTCTGTGACACATGCTATAACTGTGTAATGCTATAGTGTGCTGTACTATTTAGGTAGGAGTTCTAATCCCAGACAGGGCAACTGTGAAACTGTGTGTGTTTGTTTGTGTGTGTAGGGATCAACACTTTTGAGGCCAGTCACAACACTTTCCATTGCCCTACTTTGGCAACCCTGCTGATGTCATTCACCTTGAAATACACAGTTTTAGTAGGGCTAGCCCTATAAGCTCTGTAGTATGTAAGACAAATGAGGTACACTGTAGTAGCAATACATAGCAAGGTAGGGGTTTGAATCTCAGTACTGTCAAGTGTGTGTGTGTTTGTCATCAGTATCCTGTGTGGAGGTAGCTGTGGTTGTGTAATAATAGGACTCATTGTGGGGTGGGTTTTGCAAATTCCTTATATTGAGGACCTACAATATGTCAAAATGTCCACCATACAAGGACAACATATGTCAAACAGCAGAGAGGCTGGTGTAGACAATCCATACCCCTACATTTGACATTATGGATTGGTGAACAATATAGGCAACCCTTGTATTTCCCAGAGAACACTCTCCACCCATGTCTTATAGACAAACACACTTGGCTAGGCAACAACCACTATATTGGTAGTTCCCTGCATATTGCCCACAGATAATAACCACTGTGTGATTGCAGTGGACTACAGAGGACATGGCACCCTGCTTCATCCCTACAATAGGCAAATAATTGCTTACAGTGTTCCTTTGCTATGTTTTCCACTGGACACCTGCAACAACTGTAGAGTCTGCAAATGTAACCCACAAAGGAAATGCCATGCCTTATACACATGCCCTGCATGGACAGATGCCACTAACACCAGTGAATACCTGCATCATGCTGTCAGTGTAGGTGCAGGCACAACCTCAGTTCCATAGCCAGTTCTCACCACATGAGATCAGGAATGCCACATCAGATGATAATCTGTCCACACAAAATGCCCCAGACACCACAGGTACACTTCCACATGTCACAGAGCATGCATGTATGGGACATGTGCACAACCCACTGTCCATGTTATGGAATATAGAACACATACATGGCAAGCATTGCACAGCACAGGCCACCCACAATAGTAACCCAGATGAGTGGATGGTGAATACAATACCCACCTGTGTGGGCCAATCCAGAGACTACGCCCCTGAGCCACACTGCAGAACACTGTCATGTGGCCTGATGCCAAGGTATACCTTTACCTAGCCTTGTACAGCCTTCTGTTTCTCTCACTCCCTCTCTGGTGGATGTGGAAAAGTACACCTTTGCAGTCCCCCACTAACTGATTGCATGTGGAACAGCTGTGGTATCCTTCCCATAGCTAATTTATTTATTTATTTTATTTTATTTTACATTTGTTAACCAGGACAGTCCGACTAGACCAGGTCCATTTACTGTGGAGGCCCGGGGAGTAAAGCTCCACATATATTAACAGAAATACTAGAATTTAATACATAGTAGTAAAGAACTGATACTAACACATTATAACAGCAAAAATCCAGCTAGAAAGACAGAAATATAAAACAGACAGAATAAACTCAGCAGTTGAACAGACTAAATACATTTAACATTGAAAGTCATGACATACATCATGTTAAAAAGGAGTACATATATTAAAGGGATAAACAACTGTAGCATTTTCATTAGTCAAGTAATAAGCTCTTCAACTTTCCACAGAGCTTAAGCAGTGTTTTTAGGTTATGCATGGGCAAAGCCAGGTGCTTATGAGATGTGATTTTAAAGAGTTTCTGAAGTGTGAGGTGGTTGGGATAGAGGTCAGTGATGGGGGGAGTTTGTTCCAATTTTTAGCAATAGTCTGAGTGAATAACACTTTTCCAACAGTGTTATTAGCCCTAGAGATGCATAGAAGTGATTTGTCACTAGAACAGAGTGTGCGATTTGTTGCATAGTAGGCAAGTAATTGACCTAGTGATAGGGTTTTATCAAGATACTTCAGAATGTTATAGACAATAACCAGTTGGTGGTAATTTCATAGTTGAGGAAATTCTAACCATTTTAAGTCCCTTAGAGATAGACAATGATGGGATCTGAAGGTGGCATTGTTAGCTAATTTGGCAATATTATTATAGCATGATTCAAGTTTATCAAACTCAAGTTTTCTGATATAGGTAAGAATTGGTGCTGCATACATTAGTGTGGACAAAAGGTGAGTTTGGACTAGGATGATCCGTGCTTGATCTGAGAGGAAGTTTTTGTGTCTGTATAATGAGCCCATTTTTTTGTGAACCTTTTTGATGGCTTGAGAGATATGGATATCAAAGAGAAGTTTTTTGTCAATCTCAACACCGAGGAGTTTGGTATGGGCAGAAGGAGAAATGATAGTATCATTTTTGGAAGTAATAGAAAAGGAAAGAGGAGCAGACTTTGATTTGTTGGGGGTAAATAAAAGCAATTTAGTTTTATTAGGGTTAAGGATGAGCTGGATATTTGTGATCCAACTTTCCACAGAGCTAAAGGATTCCTGGGTCTGTTGTTGGAGAACAAAAAGAGAGGGGGCTGAGCAGATTAAAGTCGAATCATCTGCATAATGTATGAGTGTAGCATGCTGGGTGGAGGTATGTAGATTGTTAGTGTAGATAGAAAAGAGAAGTGGGCCCAATACTAAGCCTTGCGGTACACCTATGAAAGTTGAAAGTAGAGGAGATAGTGCCCCTTGCCATTGGAGAGATTGTTGCCTATCAGCTAGATAGTTCTTGAACCAGGCAATAGTAAGAAAGGACAAAGGATAGGGACGCTAGTGAATTGGGTCTATATTATAAGCACAAAAACCCTAAACCGCAAACGCTCACATGAGCAAAAATGCCGGTAATTGAAGTTGCTATTGAGGGGGGCTGTGCCCCCCCCCCCGCTAACTATATATTCTAATTCCCAGGTTGCACCACAGTGAGGAAAGGGCAAATATCCCACTCCTCACTGTAACATGACCCCACAATCACACTTTCAATTCACCTCATTTTCGCTCATGTGAGTGTTTGTGGTTTAGGGTTTTTGTGCTTATAATATAGACCCAGTGAATCTAATAGTAGGGAGTGTGAGACCATATCAAATGCTTTGCATAGAAACAAAAATATAGCAGATGTATAGTTATAGTCGTTTCTGTGTTGGTTTACTAGATTGGTAAAGGAGAGAAGAGCAGCAGTTGTACTGTGGTGTGGCTGGAACCCGTGTTGTGCTGTGGAGAGTAGTTTGTGTGTGTTCAGGAAATACATGACTTGAGAGTGAATACACTTCTCTAGCAGCTTGGAGAGGGGAGATAGAAT
>NC_056739.1:1263424193-1263429193 GCF_019279795.1 Protopterus annectens | reverse complement strand
TAAATGCCCTCCTCCCCACTATATAGGTGTACAGCAATACTTAGGTTGGTATATATAGCTGGGTGTGAATCTTGTAGACACAGCCACCATCATTGCAGTTACTGCTGAGTGTATCTCCCCCACATAGCTGGCTGTAATACTGTACAGTTCATGTTAACAGGTTAAGTAGTTGTCAATCACACTATCTGCAGTTCTACAGCACCTCACACCCTCCAAATGGTAGGGCTGTGCCATCCACACAAGCACACCTATGTTTACCGAGTTGAGGATTGCACTACAATGGAGAAGGGGACAATATACCCTGCCAGTACCATCGTCAATGACATTAAACTAGCAGACTGCTTATTTCTCAATGTGTTGTTGTGCCTATTCTGTCTTGGTGGAATTACATAGGCTAAAATGGGTTCCTTGCACAAGTACATACATAAATGTGTACAGTATTCTCTGTGTATTGCATCAACACCAAAGCCTCTGTGTGTGTATTATACACAAACATGTGGTGTGTACCACCCAATACACTTACCATTGTCCATTGTAGAAGGGCTGCTGACATCAGCCACCATGCACTCACCTGTATACACCCCCAGACCTATCAGCCATGTGGCACATGCAGTAACTATTGTACAGACCTGTGACGTGTTCAGCTGTACCCAGGATATGGCACAGTCAAGGTGTCACCACAGTGCCATACCCCTTGTAGGAAATAATAGCAGACCAACATCCTGCTGACACATGGACACCTACAACACAAACGGAATACATTATAGAGACCACAATCATTCAGTGTTAATAACAGCTATAATGCATCATGGCTGGACAGCTACACTTCCTGACATGTAAGCATTAAACTTTAGTGCTGACAACATGTTACACAGCATTACATTGGTACATCATAGTACAGTCACCCTGTGCATCAGAACCATATTAGCCTGTCTGTGCATTGATGTTATGGATGACAGGGATGCGGCACAGGATTCATATTATGCACAGGGTGTGTTGTTGGTTTGCCAGAGACCTAGGCTGATCCATATGTTTGACATCTTGTGTGTGTATGAGGGGGTTTAATTATTAATTGGGCTGTTGGGATGTGGTGTGTAGGTATGGGGTTGCCCTAGCTGTGTTGGTGATGTGTGTATGTACACATGCACACAATTCTGCCATGTGCCTGCCCTATACAGGGGTTTGCTGGACAGCTGCAGACCATACCTTGCAGGGTGTGCAGTTCACCGTCTCCGGCCATGAATACAAGAACTGTGCCTGCCAGGGGTTCCACGGGCACCACCAAGTACAAACCACAATATGGTACTCTCCCCTGATGATGACATATGTCTGCTGGATCCAGGTCCCTCTTGGGACCAGCCAGGGACAAGTGCACATGGCCTGCTGTGTAGTGGTGTGGACAGTGCCCCCCTACAGTGCTGGGGCTGGTACTGCCACTATGCGAGTGACTGTGACTTCTGGAGAATCCACATTGACCTCCGGGTGTTGGTGTTGCTGGCCTAAGTCCACATGACAATCTCACTGCTACCACAATATGCTCAAGCACAGACATTCCATGGTTGAGGATTCCCACCATCTCACCCAACCATTTATCCATGACCTCAGCAAAATAACGATGGGCACCTGCAAGATCAAGGATATTGTCAATAATAGCTGAATGAGAAGCCCTCTGCAGCCACAGACCCTGTCTGGTATAATGTTCCATGCATGCCTGCACCTCCATGATGACCTGAAACATGTGTCTGGTGGCACCAGATGTGGCACCTCTGCCAAGAGCATGATGACCAGTAGCCTTCCTATGAGCACCCCTGTACATTTGCCTGTGTAGTACCCCACCGGACATCTGGCTATGGCTGCTGTGTCCAGACACACATGCCATAGATACCACACTGTCCTGTCCCATGCCACCACCTGCCAACTGTCCCTCATCTCTGGACACTGGTGATGGGGTATGTATAGGAATGTGACTGTGTTTGGGGATGGGGTGGATAACAGTGGGATGTTAAATGATGACACAGCTTCAGCCCCTGACAACCCCACCTGTGCCTCAACATACCTATCATCATTATCAGTGTCTGTAGGGACACTAACATCAGTTTGCCTGCAGGAGGGACCCTGACCCAACTCGCCACCTGTGAGTGGAAAACAAGAAACGCACTTTAAGACCTGTACATCATTGCTTAACAGTACACACACATGCACGCACACACACACACACACACACACACACACACACACACACACACACACACACACACACACACACACACACTTACAGGTGAGGTTGCACAAAGATATTAAACACAGACCTCTCATTACCTATCTGTCGACATGCATGACATATGGCACTCAACAGCATGCAGTGCAGCTATAGTCAATCCCTGTTACCAACATTATACAGCTCTGTGATGCATGGGTTGTGTTAATAGGTGATGCCCCTTCCCCTGGAACACAGTACACCCATGTACACAGTATTGCTGAGAACCTGTTCAGCACCCTGGCACGTATTGTACACCATAGCTCACAGGTGTACACACCATTGCTGAATGTGTATATATGTGTCATTTATGTTTGCTCTGCTTCTCACAGCCCCTATGTGTTTGTACTACACATACCTGGGATGATATGTGGACAGATGTCATTTGTGAATGCCTGATGTCTGATTTACAGATCTCATTGTCAGCGGTGCATGTATGGCCAATAAAATACAATTACACTGACAACCTTCAAACCTTACTGAGGCTATGGGGAGTGTACACACTCTTATTGACATGGCACCCTCTTCCCTGATATGCCATGGGGCCACATTACTGCATATGTTAACATTACACAAACCTGATATGTGACATATGACCTGTGCAATCAAATGCAGTATCAAACAAATGTGTTAAGTTGTGCATATGCTGATTGAGATGCATAATATTTGTGGGCGCATATGTGTGCACACCCTTATCATGTTGGTTTGTTGCACCAACTGTTAAGTGTACTACAGCAGTTACTATTCCTGGAAGGGATATACTAGCATTGGCCATCTGCATTTCCCAGTATTTGGTCACTCTGCCCTACAAATGTCCCCCAACTCTGCATGATTGCAAGATCAACTCATGTGCACAGCCCTTGGAGGTCACACAGTGCTGTCACTATTGCTGTGAAGTCAGGGTTATGTCTGCCACAATTCATGACCTTGACTGTGTGCAAATACAGCCATTCTTAGTGAGCTTTGGATCTCTGCTTCAGTTCACTGTTGTGTTTCAGTATGACACCCTCTCCCCATCCTCAGCCTTTTTGCAGATGCTTGACAACTATGGGCTACACATGTGTGTCATTTTGCAGTGTCCCAAATTCTGAACACCATGTGAACCGGCAAACATACAGGTGTACAATGGCACCAGCAAGGTACAGATAGGGATGGTGGATCTGAGGTGGGGGTGAGGTGTTGGTTGTGCAGCACATGTATCTTAATTGATACTGTCTGTAGGTTTCCAACTTGGTCTTGGTACACCAGTACACATTGCAACATATGCCATTGGGGGACTTTTGATGTTATGCATATGCTACCTGTAGAGAACCTTGGCTGATGTTTCCTGTGGAACAACTGTCCCAGCTGATTACCCTAACCTATGGGTCTCACTTATGCTGAGTTCAGGTGATTGCTGACACAGGTACTGCACAGCCAGCACTTGCTAGACATTCGTGCAACTCCCTCAGTGTTGTGGCATGTTACTAGGCAGCCTGCATGACCAGTTTGCAACATGCATTGTCATCTGTCTTGGATGGCCATCTGTTTATTTTCTACATTAATCTTGTCCCATACATCCTCACCACATACATGACTGTCTGCACTGTTTGCCATGGTATATGCAGTGGTGAGGTAAGGATACATGTCCAACTCCTGCATGCTACCTGTTGGGTATGGGATCCATTCCATGGCTTGTAAGATTGTGTGAAAGCCACGGCTGCCTCTGTTGCAGGTAAGTGGGCACATTTGATGGGAAAACATCTTGGACAGCAGACCATTTATTGTTGTGACATTGAGGACCTGTACTTGCTGGAAGGTCCATACTCACGAAGAGTGCATGCTGTCAGTACCTCAAAAGCTGCTTCCACAATATGATATTTGGAGTGTATGCACACATATGCTTCCAGTGTTTGTTAAGGTATGCATTCCCCATATTTGCTGTCCTAACATAGGATTCCATATTATACATTCATTGCTCATGTTAGGACTACATTACAGGTTGTAAGGGTTGTGGAATGCGGTATTGTGATATACTGTTGTGTAGATCTGTAACAGTTGCCATTGTAATAGTGGTATATACAATGTTGTAGAACTGTATAAGGGTGATGTTTCAGGCATGTCCCTGCTGTAGGCCATTTGTCCCACCATTATGTTCATCTCTGTGAACTCATTTTGCAATGACAGGTTGTTAGTTATATTGCAGGACTCTTACATACCCTTCAGATACGCCACAATGGTGACCACTGTGATGCAGTGCAGTTAACAGCAACAATAAGTGAACATGTACAGCATGCATTATGGGTAGGTGTGTTAAATGTGTGCATGGAAAATACCATGGTCATAACATGGCCGATGTATTGGCAAACCTGAACAAACACCATACTCACCAGCTACAGGCTGCTGCCCCAGAGGTATACCAGAGTGACCTACATAGTTGTGTGAGAGATGTGATGACAGCAGCCACACCTGTGGCATTGGTACAGGGTGGGAGCAGCATTACAGTACATCAACAGTACAAACCCACAATACTACAGATTATGCACACCTGTTATTACTACAACACAGCAACAGACTATATATATTTTATCTCACATATGCATGATTAAACTCTACAGATGCAGATGGATATGCAACAGTGGTCTACTGATGTGCCCTGTGGCCTTACTTGCACGCTCCTCATCCATTGTGTGGGTAGCACCCAACCTCCACAATGCTCTGCGCAGGATCTTGTGTTTGTGGGCAGGCAGGTGCCCGAGGCTGG
>NC_056739.1:1263331693-1263419193 GCF_019279795.1 Protopterus annectens | reverse complement strand
TCCACATTGTACATTCCCTATGGCAGACAGACTGTTCTGCATGATATCTTATTGATATCATGCTGACATCGTACAGGTGAGATGGATTACTGTTAACTTCTTGTGGCTATGTTGTGTAGGGTCCTGGGTATGAGACTTGCAAGCGTTGGTATTGTGTTGGAAAGCAGAAGGAAGAAACTGTTGCAAAAGAGAGTAAAATCTCATGAGTGAAGCAGTGCCCTGGTCAGCCTGAGTAAGAAGTTGAGATCCCTTATAAGATCCTCCAAAGCTAGCTATGAAAACAAAATCGCCACTGATTCTAGGGACAATCACAAAGCATTATATAGCTATGTCAAGAATCTCAATGGCAACACCCAGATCTGCTCTGAGTTACAGTACACCGGCATGAAAATTGCAGAACCAAATGATATTGGCAACGTCCTGGCAGATAGGTTCAGTGCTACCTTTAGCCCCCTCTCACCCCTTAAAGGGCCCATAACTATGCAGGAAGAATGCAGAGTCCCTTTAATCACAACTACACAGGTAAAAGCTGCACTCTCTAAAGCCAAAAACACAGCATCCATGGGACCGGACAACATCCTAGGCTGCATTTTACATGAACGTCAGAACAAACTGGCTCTCCACCTAAGTACCATGTTCAATCATTGTCTCACATCAGGCTTTGTGCCCACTGAATGGCACACAGCAACAGTTATCCCACTCCACAAAGGGGGAGCCACCACTGATCCCAGGAACTATCACCCTATAAGCCTGATGAGCCTGGTCTGTAAGGCCATGGAACGTATCATCATGGAACTCATAAACAAAGACATTGGTAACCTCCAAACTCTGGATCCCACCCAGTTTGGATTTGTGAAAGGCAGATCATGCCTCCTGAACCCGATCAACTTCTTTGAGGCAGTCACCAAAGCTGTAGACGAGGGTAAGGTGGTTCACACAGCCTATCTTGACCTCGCCAAGGCTTTCGGCACCATCCCCCATTCTGGAATTATAGCAAAACTCACTAAACTAGGTATAAATCCCTACGTCACAAGATGGCTCACTGACAGAACCCACACTGTAAAAGTTGCATACATCAAATCTGACTTCAAACTAGTGACAAGTGGAGTACCACTGGGTTCAGTCCTGGGACCTCTCCTGTTCAGTATCTACTTCTCTGAAGTACAGGCTAACACAGAAGGACTTTGGCTAATGAAGTTCGTAGATGACTGCAAACTAGGAGCCATAGTTGAGTCCCAAAATGATGTGGACATTTTACATAAGGGCCTCACTGAGACAGATGCCTGGTGTCAGAGCCATGGCCTCAAGCTCAATGCCAAAAAGTGCATTGTCATCCCCTTTGGTAAAAACTCTGTACCCATGAACTACCAGATAGGCGGCAGTCTACTTAACACCGAATGTGTGATAAGAGACCTGGGAACCCAGGTGGACAGTAGTTTCTCCTTTGATAATCACATCGCCACAGTAGTCAGGAAATCCTTCTACGTGGCACACCACATCACAAAAGGGTTCTCATCTAGGAAAAAAAGAGGTCATTGTTCCCCTCTACTTGACACTCATTAGACCCATTATAGAGTACAATGCCCCTTTTGGAATGTATCTCACAAGACATCTACAGCAGCTGGAAAGGCCACAAAGAGGATTACTGGCCTCAAACAGATGCCCTAGACTGACCGTCTCAAAAAACTCCAGCTTTACTCCATAGCATATCGTCTACTCTGAGGTGATCTATGCCTAGCATATAAAGCTATATAAAACCCAGAGCTGTTGGACATGCTACACATAAAGAAATCCCAATCCCTCCAAGCTACACACTCTAGGAACCTAAACCTTGTCACCACAATAAACAGGACATGCTGGAGGGATAGATTCCTGTCCCAGAGACTTCCCATACTCTGGAATAAGCTACCTATATATGTCAAGCAAAGTTCATTAGCAGTCTTCAAGAAAAATCATGATAAGTGGATGGGAAATAGTAAATACACCCCAGGTATCACTTCTGTGTCTCTGCTCGACAGGGGCACAGGAAAATAACTTTCTTGGGTGGAGTAAGCCAGGGAACCTTGTTGGCTAGGCTTACTTAGGCCCTTGAGCCGATAGCCTAGTACTTACCTATGAACCTATGAAGATCTGTTCAGCTGTGGAGGAGGGGATGATATCAATAATTACAAGAGGTACTTAATTTTGGTCCCCTCACCCCCATTAACAGTACCTTTGGTCATATATGTATTTGTTGTGTTCTTTTAAATATATATATATGTATATACATCTATATATATATCTTTTTACATATATATATATATATATATATATATATATATAGACATATATATATATTTATATAATATATATATATATATATATATATATATATATATATATATGTAGATGTATACATACATATATACATACATCTACATATATAAATACATTCCCTCTACTGTGCTGGATGATATGTTTGAGAAAACATCAGATTTGTTTATGTTTGACATGGCTTAGTGGTAAATCACTTTGGTTAAAGTGTGCAGGATCCTTGGTTTGAGACTGGCAAGAGCTGCTTATTTTGTTTCTGGGCAGAACAGGGGCTGCTGGAGACATTAAGGAGTGATTAAGGCACTTTGAAGCAGTTGTAAGTGGGTTTGAGCAGGTTTGTGTGATGGTAAGCAATGCTAACTTCCAGTGAAATATGCTTACAGAGAGTTAGCCTTAAAATTGCTTGTTTTGTGTGTGCGTTGCTTACCCCCATGCAAACAGGCTTAAACCCGCTTACTACTGCTTAAAAGTGCTTACTTCCACTTACCCACATGCTAATTTCTTTAAAAGACAAAAAAAAGGGGTGATAGGAAAGAGGTGTGCAATGCTTAGTGTTGCTTATTTTTAATTTTACATATTATTTGCTGTATGGCATAGATGTATCTTTCATTACATATTATAAATTTGTTTAGTATCCCTGATTCATGTGTAATTATACTGTATGGGGCACTTGTCTTTATCGGGGGGATTTCACCACTTTATTACAATGACAACTCCCATCTGCTCTTAATACAGTACCCCAGTTCACAAATATATGTTATTTAGTAGGTTCTAAGCAAAATAATTGTTTATGAATTGCTTTCACATGTAAAATGGGAATTTGTTATAGTTAGAATCTAACCAGGAATGACTGCTCGCAAAGCATATGCTCTAACCACTACACTATAACAGTACTGCATCTATTGAATGAATCTTGCTATTTAACTTCCTGTGCTGTTTAAGCTGGACTATGCATAGCTTAGCAACGGGCACACCCACGCAGGTTAAACTTTATCGCTTTTATAAAAAAAAAAAAAAAAAAAACTCTTGTAGTTTTCTTTTATCGATACCCTTCACAAATATTCCTGCTACTGCTACACCTATTGTTTTGTTAGCTTTCTGCTTCACGGTGGGCATAGCTGTCAACCTCTTGGAGTGCAAACTCTGGACATACCCTGAAATGATGGAGGAACAGATTTAACATATTGCTGTGGATTTCTGAGTGCATCTGTACATTTTATAGCTATTCTGATGTTTTTGGGTTGCTATGAGCATTCGCACTCATTTTAATTGCCGAACGGGGATTCTTGAGTGCAGGGGCATGTATATTGTGAGAGCTCTGCTCTCAGAGACACCCCATGTTAGTTTAGGAGCACAGGCAGTGCGCCTTCGTAAATATGCAGGGCTCACTGCCATGCTGTACTTAAACGGTCGTTTCCGCGCAGGAATTTCTTATTCCTGCATGGAAGATTAGTGAATCCTGGGGTGTGTCTTTTATTTAAATTTACTTTATTTCCTCCCTCTTGTATTTATAAAGAGAAGGGGAAGCATTGTTTTGCTGCTTATTTCTTTTTTTTCTTTTTAAAATCTTTATAGTTTTACTGAGAAAGCATTCCTGTGTGAAAAAGTGAGGTGGTTGTACTAAGAAGGTTGCCACCAATCAATAGGCAGCTGTCTCTAAAAATTTTTCACCCCTTACAAGCAGTCATTGGCTGTGGTGGTGTGTATGTACATCAAGCAGGAACTTGAAACCCATGTGTCTTTTATCTGATCTGACTTTATGTCCACCATCTTGTGTTAAGCATGTTGACCAGTGAGCTGTGCTTTACATCTACAGTCTTATTAAATGCAAATTATTCTGTAAGTCAGTGTCTGGTTATTTCTGTATTACTGTGAGTGTCTCTCTTTGGGTTTCTGTTGGAAGAGTATTACTTATTTGTTCACTAAAGGCCACAACCCTGATGTCAAGTATTCATTTGTGACTTCACATTAATATACTATATTGTTTTCTTTTGAAAAGAAACTGCCTAACATACAATAATTAAATGGATGGTTTGCTGTTTAAACTTTTATTTATTTATTTAGTTACTCTGAGACAATTACAGCAATGGATCAAATGGGTGAATTCAGTTGAAATGATTTGGTTTCCAGGGATTTCTTGGTACAATATATTTAATGTAGAATGTTTGGTAGAGGTAAACATGATTGTTTAGCTGCCAGCAACATTTGTCACAAATCTAGGAAGGACCATCCTACTGTATGAGAAGGCATTAGATGATAGTTCACAGTCAAATATTTATCCAGATTTGAAGGTAATTAAGAATGTGGTCACCCAGGCTTCAGACAACAGCTATAAAGTACTAGACAAGAAAAGGTAATCAAGTTAATTTGTGTAATTATATTAAGTCCTCAAACTGTGAGTTGATACACACACACATTCAGACTTCACTATCGAGTACTAATTTAACTTTTATTAGCATGAGAACACAAACAGATACTGCTGTGGTCAACCCAGAAATGCATATAATACTCAACCTCCATCAGATGTGTATAAGGAAGTGTCATCTGAAAAAGGCTCTGATAAAGGAAGTAATATTGTACGGAACAAATCTACTGCTACTAATTTAGGATTCCTGTCTGCTAATTTGTCACACTCTCTGTGTAACCTCCCCATCCCCACCAGAAACTGCTTCTACAAACAATTCAAGCTTTACCAGGGCTGTTCTGAGTAACAGAAAGCTGTGGAATAAGATGGAAGAAATGGATTGTGAGGCTGTTCATTTTCAAACTGTAAAGGAGAAAATTAGATGAGCTTTGGAGAAGGTCAACAGAGATGGTTGGCAAGCAATGCAACAACTCTGTAGTTATCTATTCTGCTAAAAGACATCAACCAGCTGACATCTTCAATACCCCAGTCAAGAGATTCACAACACTGAGGGGACTAAGTAATATTTTCCCCAGGATTCAGAAGGATAATGTTATGGTGTCTGTTTGAGAGGTTGCAAAATGGTGGATACAAGGGACAACATTTTATGTATTAAACATCAAAAATATGATACTATTGTTACTGCTGTTGCAGAATGCAACAACATAAGTAGGAACAACACTGGGAGATTTACTGAAACTAAGTGACTTAATTTTATTAAGTAAGTTTGTTGGCTTTTGACTTATATTCTGTGACATTCTTCCAGCCCAACATTTTTTGGTCCCACAAAAGTACAAGCTAGGGAATTTACTAACATCATTAGGACAGTGAAAGTCATCTTTCAACAGGAGGACCAAGAACTCAAATCTGTCTGCTTCTGTAAAGGCAATTTATACCTCAGTCATTTGGAAAATCTTACAGTGGGTGACATGCTAACTAAGTTGGTAATAACTTTTTAGGTTTAACCCCATTCAGAAGATCAAGTACTCCAAATCTTCTTTAAAATTCCTTCAGACAAATTCTAGGAGGTTGAATAATAAAGATAAGAACTGCTGGGGAAAACTATGTTGTACTTTTTATAACCAAATCCTGGTTCACCTAAAGGAACAATCATGCATCTATCCTGGGTTATAAAGACCATTGTACATTTAAATCAAATAAAAAAGTGTGTTTGGGGGATGAGGTGTTTCCATTTATGTGTCTACCAGATTTGCTTCAGGCTTATTACACTCAGCAGAGTCATCAGAAATATTGGCATTTAGAATTGCTATAAGTAAAATTAGTTGGGATGTGGTGCTTGTTTACAGACCACCCAATATATGCCTTGATATGGATTCCAAGTTTTCAACTATATAAGAGGCTGTTTTTTGAAAAAGTTTAATATTATTGCAGGAGATACCGATGCTCCAGATGTTGATTGGTTTGTACATTCTTCTAAAATAAAAGTTATTAATAGGCTGATGGAGTATAGTATTCTATACAAGTACTCTCAAATAGTAAAAGATCCTATTGGGGTAATAACAATCTTTGATATTGTATGGCTTAAAATCAAGCTTCCTTTTGCTATGCTGAGCCTCATTTAGGGAGGGTTACCTCTATGTGTGGTCTTTGAGGTTAGTTTACCAGTAATATTTAACAGTAAGGACAATGAGTCTATGAAAAAATATTGTTTTTTAGATTTTTGTGTAATTCATTCTGAGACACAGTCATGGATTTGGGAGGCAAGTATGGAGGGTATGATAATACAGAACAAATTGTTATAACTTTATTTATGATCTGTTAAATTGTTCTGTTCTCCTTGATAAAACTAATGAAGTTAGGAACAACCCCCCCCCCCACCTTGTTGGACTAGTAGGCTATCACATTTTAGGTCCAGGAAGAAGAAGATATTGTGGAGAAAATATAACCTGTGCCAGTTCAGTTAGTAAAGCTTCTTATAACAGGCTAATAGACTTCTTGTTAAATTGGATAAATAAGACAAGGACAGATTATGAAATTATTTTGGCAAGTAATGTCAGCGATAACAACATGGCCCTATTTAAGCACTTCTGCTCCTATGATATGGATGAAATATCAACTGTCATCCTGAAGGTGGAAGAAAGTTTTATTACTAAAGCAGCTTTTGAATTGCTCAAAGTCACACAGTAGATAAATGGAGATAGAAAGATTAAAACCCGATACCCTTGACTACAAGAAGCAGCTCAGATCCTTAATCCTCTGTGCTAGCTGCCATACAAAATATCCTGGGTATGGTTGAAAGGCCAACTGATGGAAAATGAATTAGTTATAGCCAATCCCAATTTGAAACATTAGAAACAGTTATAGAGTTAGACATCTTTCACATCCTAAATAACTAAGTATTTTGCACAGAAAGAGGAAGCGAGAGTGTAAAGAGTCAACATCGTGCACTTCATTGTTTTTAGGATGAAGCTAGGTTTTGCTGAAGCCAGTATATGCCTCCATTGTTCTTCTTTCTTTGTTAATAAGAAACACTTTGAAAAAAATTACAAAAATAAAGTTGATAAATTAAAGAAAGTGCTACCCGAAGCTGATGCTAACCTTTTGTCATATCTAAGACTGATCTTGGAATTAGATGGGGAGGAGTACAGACTACTACAGTGCAACCTGTAAATAACACTTCTCTTACACCTTTTTCTGCAATCTCATCCAGAGGTCAAAAATTGACAGATACAGTTCTGATTTTTGACCTTTTTTTCAGAAGGACAAAAACCTAGGGGAAATTCCTAGATTTTACTGACCTGGTGAAATGAAATGCATTTTGAGCTTCAGAGCAACTCACCCAGAATGTTAAAAGATGGCAACATATTTTTGATTTCAAAAGTGCACTAATATCTGAGTCGTTATGTCCCATTTGAGTGGATAGTCATGGATTTTGTAGTCCATTAGCAGTAATGATTACCAGTACATTCTAGTGATTACTGACTATGTTACTAAGTTTTATGAAGCAGTAGCAGTACAAAATTCAAAAGCAAAAGAACTAGTATTGCTTTTCTCCAGGGGAGGAATACCTAAATAAATAGTCACAGACCAGAGAATCCCTTTTATGTCCAGAGTAATTTGTCAGGTTTCCTAGTGTTCTGAAGTAGAACAGTTAGATCTGGTGCACCACTGCTGAACTGATAAGTTAGTGCAGCTATAATTGTAGCCTTGTTTTTGTCCATCCCTAAGTGCCTCCCCCAATATGTCTATGTACCAGTTTCATCACAAGTGTTCTATAACATCTTAGCTCCAACACTTGGTGTAACATTTCTTACTTGTATTAGTTTACCCCGTATAGCAAGTCATTCTTTAATATAAAAAAATAAGGAGGGGGCAGAGTCAGCTGCTCATCTGTTTCTCCTTCTATAATTTCTAACCCTGCTTAGTGTATCATTGTCTCACTGCACTTTCATAAAAATTGCCATTGTTTATCTGCATGTCTGCCAAGTCAGGAATACTTTCATCACTACACTGATGTGAAGTAGAGGTTATAGCCTCTTTGACTATAAATAAAGGTGTGGGTGTTTCTTCTTCTATTTCCTCCTCTACAAAAGTCACCTCATGCCAGTGATTTTCTTCTGCCATTGGTTTTTGCAATTCCTTTATACTGATCTCAGTAGCTTCTCTTTCTCAAAGTACCTGTTGTTGAAAGTTCTGTTTCTGATTAGTCTTTAGTTTTGTCCTTACAGAGGGAAGCATAGGACTCTAAGTTTCTTTGTTTACTTTGTTAGTTTATTATCATAAGTCTCAGTTTCTCTGTCTCTACACAGACATTATTAGTTTACGGACTGGAATCCTTTGACATGGTGCCATGTCATGCACTAAGAGTTCTTCCATTTCAGTTTATACACTGACTTACTCTGCTAACCTACCAGCTAGTATTTTCTAAAAAATCTCAATAGCTAGTCTTCTGATAACACGTGCTCTTCCATCCCTTTCAGATAAAGCCAGATTTCAGTTTTCTTGAAGTTTCTACACATATCCTTTTCTCTTTATCAGAACTGTATATTTTTAACAGTGTGTCAGGGTGCTGTTTCCTCCCCCTCACACACACACACACATACACACACACACACACAAACACACACACACACACACACACACACACACACACACACACACACACACACACACACACACACACACAAACATTTTTACTCAGGAGCATTTTGCTAACTATATATTTCTAGTAGTTGGTCATCAGTTTTCTGCTATTTAACTCACATATTTTACCAGGTGTGCTCTTCCACTCCATAATTGCCACAGTGCCCTGAACTGAGGGAATTCTTACCCAGCCATGATGTCATATTAACGTATGTATCAAAACTACTGGATATAGTACTTTTTTCCAACAATGACTGAATTTCTATCTCTTTTATAGGATACCCATACCTTTCTCAATGAACACATATCACTTCAATCTTTCTCTTATAATATGTTTTATGTCTGCAGACATAAGATTCCTGAATAAGTGTGACCATGCTTCCAGAATTTATTAGGCCTTTCATTTTCTTCTCATCCACCAATACTGTATATTTGGCTTTGTGTAGATTTTCAGTATCAGCATATTGCTTAGAAATGACATTCTTTATTGGCACATAATTTACACTTTCATTGTCAGCATATTACAACATTAAAGTATTTTAGCAATATATCCTTTCTTCTCACATCTTCAAGATCCTGAGCTACCAAGAGAGGCTAGATATGCTATCCCTTTATTTATTTTATTTATTTATTTATTTATTTATTACATTTGTTAACCGGGTATGTCCGACTGGGCTAGGAGCCTATTTTCAGTGGAGACCTGGGGAGAAAAGCTCTAACAAATAATAATATTAGGCATAGTGATATGTAAGACAAATTACGGAAAATACAAATCTAGAAATGTGAAGCTCTAATACAGTCACAGTACTAAACATGATAATAGCAATAAGAGAAATACCGGAATACAGACAATACAAATTGAAATCACAGTGAGAGTAAATATATATGCAGTCACAATACTAAACATGATAACGACAATAAGAGAAATTCTAGAATACAGAAAATACAAATTCAAAATCACTGTGAAACTATATATATATATATATATATATATATATATATATATATATATATAGGTCTACCTGAAAACACCGAAAGTTCACAACACTGACAACGAGAACACCGACACCGGAAGATCGACAACGGAGAAAACCGAAAGTTGAGCATCCTGACGCTGAGAACACTGACATATTAATGTAAGTGTGCGATAGGGACAGACATTAGGGTCAGGGTGTGGGTAAGGTAAATGTGTGATAGTGACGGACGTTAGGGTAGGGTGTGGGTCAGGTAAGTGTGCAATAGTGACGGACTTTAGGTTTAGGGGCAGGTTAAGTGAGTTAGGGTTAGGGTGCGGGTAAGGTAAGTGTGCGATAGTGACAGACTTAAGGGTTAGGGGCGGATTAAGTGAGTTAGGGTTAGGGTGCGGGTAAGATAGGTGTGTGATAGTGACGGACCTTAGGGTTAGGGTTTGGGTTAGGGTTAGTGCATAGATAGTTGTGTATGTAAGGTTTAGTGTAGGTTTGTAAGGTTTTTGGTGTGCTTGTGTTGTGTGTGTGTTTTTCGGGAAAGGTATTTGTTTTGTTGATTGTCGGGATTGTGGTTTGTCGGGCATGTGAAGTTTCATGTTTTTGAACTTTCGGTTTTGTCATGTCTGTTATTTCGTTGTCGGTGTTTTGGTGTATCAGTGTTATCAGGTAGACTTATATATATATATATATATATATATATATATATATATATATATATATATATATAAATATATATATATATGGGTGTACTTCATATGATCAACAGTTCATATAATCGACAACATTTTCAATAAGACCAAAACACCTAAAGCTCAAAACACTGACAACTCATTTCGTCGAAACTCATAACATCGACACATGGCATTCAAAGCATTATGCCCTTTCCCCACTGTAGCGCGACCCTGGAGTTAGAATAAATAGATAGGGGGTGTGTGGGGGACACAGCCCCCCACAATGGGGGTTTGGGGGCGTAGCCCCCCACATACATAGTAAATTTCACAGATACATGTGGATAGTTATAACAAAGATGACAATATTTATCTAAATAATGTGGGGGGCTATGCCACCAACACCCCCCCATTGTGGGGGGCTGTGCCCCCCACACCCCCCTATCTATTTATTCTAACTCCAGGGTCACGCTACAGTGGGGAAAGGGCATAATGCTTTGAATGCCATGTGTTGATGTTATCAGTTTCGACCAAATGAGTTGCCGGTGTTTTGAGTTTTAGGTGTTTTGGTCTTACTGAAAATGTTGTCAATATATACAGTGCGGTATTAACTGAGAACCACACTGTTGTAACTGGATGCACAGTTATGAACAGTGGTTCATATGCACCCATGTCCAGCAGAGTAGCAGAATGAAGTAGCAACCTATACACAATACAGCATAAGGAAAAAAAAACTGAGAGGGATTGATGTAGTAAGGGAGCCTTGAATAATTAGCCAGGAGTATGGCAGAAGCAGAGCCAGTGACTGGCTAGGCAGTGTTTAAGGAGTTTTTTGAACTCATGATAGTGAGAATTTTTTGCCATGGGCTGCGGAAGTGTGTTCCATAATGTGGCAATTTTGTAAGAATAGAGGGAATAGTCCTATGAAATGGAGTGAGGAAAGATGAGGCCCTGGGTTTCTCACATTTCATTGATTACAGTAGGCTGGTACCAGTCTACTTGGTAATGCCTTGTAATAATGGGTCAGCATTTTTAAGGCCCATGTCTGGATTAACCTCAGTACAGTACGTATTGTGATATTTGCATACCCATTACCTCAAAGTGAGGCATTCTATTATTGATTTTTATCTGAGTGGGTGTGACGCCCCTGCACTGGCCCAGTAATCAAGGAGCCTCAATCCTCACCACTAACACCAGTGAGGGATGTGCACATTGGAAGGATGACAAGTACACACACAGTAAAGTACAATTTCCCTTAAGAGCACACAGAGATCACAGTCAGTCTGGGGCTGGTTTCTCCCTTTCTCTCCAGATCCCCAAAAAGACTCTCCACTGGCACAGCTATAGGGTTAAGATCTCAGCCGAGTGGTCAAGCTAAAACCTCCAGCACCCTCTCTGTCCAACCAGTGCTTCGTGTCCCTGCCCAAGTAGCTGACACACACACACACACACACACACACACACACACACACACACACACACACACACACACACACACACACACACACACACAAACACACACACACACACACAAATGCACACACACACACACACACACACACACACACACTTTGAGATTTGATTTATATACAAACACACAAATACTCATGGGGAAGGCTGGCACAGGTTCACTAGTTATTCCCCCTTCTGCTCAGACTCTATGGTCATACCAGCTGCCACCAACCACCTTACTTATCAGCTACTATAAGGCCTTTACAAAGGGTGACCAATTCTACTGTGCAATGCTACTATTATCCAAATGGTAAGTGTGACCAAACTTTCAAGGCTATTTAAAAGTTGCCTGTACAGTGTCACCAAATACATATGCAAGTACTTTAAGAGCTTAAATATCTCTAAACACACCAGCCACAATTAAAAGATTTAAATATATTAATTAATAAATAATAAAAGCACAAGACAATACTCAGTAACAAAACACAATGACAACAGAGTTCAGAATCACAGGAAATACTTTAAACAACATTGTAGGACAATCTCACGTAAATACAGAAAACATCTAGACTGATCTTACTATATTCCTATCTATCTCTAAGGGAAACTGTGTTCTAACCACCTAGACTATCTCCAACTAACCACAGCTCACAAGTTAATATTCTACCCTGAAAAATGCCCAGCCATAACAAACGTCCTTCCTCCATACATCCTGAATAGATCTCTGAGATCCGAACACTAAAACTTCGTCTCTCCATCTACAAACCAAAACGTCCCGCTGGCCAACTACTTCTCTCCTTCTCACTAGGTTAGAAATGAAACTCTCTTCCCCCTTCTCTCAGGAATATACCCAACATAGAATCATTCAAGACCCAACTATTCCTATACCTATCATCCAAACAGAAATGCTCCTGCTTCCACCCTACATAAATTCTACTGAATGCCCCCATTGACTATTCTACATTGCTTGCATTTACTTTTCCTCTCCTAAAATAGACTCACCAGTCTTTCTCTGGCTAATGAATTTCTTCCTTAACACTACAAACTGTAAATACTGTATATATCAGTACCACCAATGTAAAAAAAAAAAAAAAATGTTCCTATTCTTACAGATATTTGTATCATATTGTATTGAATTGATATTCCAGTAATGGGTGTTCTCTATTATCTATTAGCTGCGTTGTTTGATTTACATCTTATGCATCTGCATTTCTGAATGTATGAATTCTATTCTTGTATTTTACTTTAACATAATGTAATCTTCATTGTATTTGTATTGCTTACGGAGCTTTTCTCCCCGGGCCTCCACTGAAAATGTGCACTTTTAGGCCCAGTGGACTTCCCCGGTAATCAAACTGAAAATAAAATAAAATAAATAAATAAATAACTTACTTACAAAGCCAAGCAAATGCAAGTGCTGAATGGATGTTTACAGGTTTAAAGACAAGATACAAATACACAGAGTCACTCTCTGAGATAGTTCTTAAATTACTATCAAACATTTTTGCTGGGTTATCTCAGATTACATCATTCTTTGTCACCTCTGTCTCAAAAGACTTATCTCTCAGAAGCTGCCTGGAACTGGAAGTCAGAAAACCAGTTAAATACTTTACCCTTGAAACCTGTAATTATTTCTGTTTCCAGACAACAGAAAGAATTTCTAGATGCAGACATTCTGTCTCCTAGCTGAGATAAATACCATTGTAAACAATTCAACTTATTTTCTTAGAGTGTTGTTCTTTTCCAGTAGGGTGCACTGTGGTTGCATTTTTGAAGCTCAGCACATAACATACAGTTTACTTATATTTGTAAGATAAGCCTATGGAGCATATGAATATTTACAAATGACACAGGATTTTTTACAAAATTCTAGCTAGATGGGCTGGCAGCCTCACAACCCCCCCCCCCCCACGAGAACTCAAGCTAAATTTTCAAGTGATCCTTGAGAAACATTGTTTGAGAGGGTTGAGCCCATCTGGGAATACCTTACCTCATTTCCAGTCTTGACAGCCCATCTGCATTGGCATTGTTAACCCCACTGTGGGGCTGCACTGTCATATGATATGCTTACAATCCTGGGCTCCAGCTTAGAAACTTGGCATTTTGCTGGCTGGCTTGATGTAGCCATGTTAAGGGATTGTGGTCTGTAACTGCAGTGAATTTCCTTCCATGCAGATAAGGCTGATGTTTCTGCAGTGCCCACTCTATGGCTAGACATTCCTTTTCTACAGCTGCATAGCATGTCTCCCTGGGTTGGAACCTACAACTGAGATAAACATCTGAAGAAATCTGGCTAAGTACAGCCCCCACCCCATGGTTTGAAGCAGCCACCTGCACAACAAATTATTTGCTGTAATCTGGACTGGCTAACACAGGTGGTCCTCCCAAAGCTACTTTAAGCTTCTGGAATGCCTGCTCACATGCTGGGGTCTACACTACCTTATCTGGCCTGTTTTCCTTGTCAGGTCTGTGAGGGGAGCAGCTATAATACTATAATTAAGGATGAACTTTCTGTAGTACCCTGCTGTCCCTAAAAGTGCCCTCACCTGCTTTTTGGTAACAGGTTCAGGCCATGCCTGAATGGCTTCCACTTTGGCAGGTTCTGTCCTGATCTTACCACTCCCTACTCTATGTCCTAGGTAGGAGACCTCTGCCATACCCACCTGCCATTTGCTGGGCTTAATGGCCAACCCTGTCCTCTGTAGTCTGCCCAGCACCTCCTTGACATGCTGAAGGTGCTCTTGCCATGAATGGCTGTATATAGCAATATCATCTAGATAAGCAAGGAAAGTATCTCCTGCTCCTGTTAGGATATGATCTACCAGCCTCTGGAAAGTCACTGGGGCATTTTTAATCCCAAAGGGCATCTTTGTGAACTCATACAAGCCAAAAAGAGTCACAAAGGCTGACTTTTCCCTAGCACTGGCAGTCAAGGGCACCTGCCAGTAGCCCTTGGTGACATCAATGGTGGTAAGATACTTAGCCCTACCCAGATGCTGTTGGGCTTCATCTGTCTTAGGCATGGGGTAAACATCTGACTCTGTGTGACTATTTAATTTCTTGTAGTCCACACAGAACCTAGTGCTGCCATCATTCTTTGGTAACAGCACTACTGAGGAGGCCCAGGGACTGCTGGACTCCTGAATTACCCCTAGTTCCAAAAGTTCCTGTGTCTCCTCCCTCAGAGTGTGTTTGACTTTCTCAGGCACCCTATAAGGGACCTGCTTAATAGGACTTTGGGGTCCTGTATCCACATGGTGCTGCACTGGGTGGGTGCACCCTGGTTTCCCAGTGAACATGCCCCCAACCTCTTGTAACACTGCTTGGATTTCTCAAACCTGGGTAGGAGGTAGCTGCTGGGACATTGCTACCCCTTCCACTGAGGTGTCAGTCCGAGCCTCACTGAGGAGATCAGTCACCAGATCTCCCTCAGACTCCAACTGCAGTCCACTGCAAATACTCAGCACAAGGGCCTCCCTATCATGCTAAGGTTGCATTATGTTAACATGGTACAGTCTGTGCCCCTGCCTCCTGCCTAGCAGTTCTACCATGTAGTTAACATCACTGACTTTCCTTACTACCTTGTAGGGTCCCTCCCAGGCTGCCTGCAGCTTGTTTTGTCTGACAGGAATGAAAACCATTACCTGCTGCCCTACAGCATACTCGCTATCTCGAGCATTCCTGTCATACCAGACCTTTTTCTGCTGTTGGGCTTCTGCCAGGTTTTCCTGGGCCAAGCCCATGAGTTCCCTAAGCCTTGTCCTGAGGTTTAGGACATATGCCACAACAGACTCCTTGTGGGATTCACACTTACCCTCCCACTCATCTCGAATTAAATCTAGAGGCCCCCTCACCCTATGCACATACAGCAACTCAAAGGGTGAAAAATCTATGGATTCCTGGGGCACCTCTCTGCTAGCAAACACCAGATGGGGCAAATATTTGTCCCAGTCCCTCTTAAACTAGTCTGCAAATGCCTGTAGCATGGTTTTGTGTGTAGAGTTTAATCTCTCAACAAGACCATTAGTCTGGGGGTGGTAGGGGTTGTCTTTAGGTGCTTCATCCCACAGTACTTCCACATACAAGCCAGCAGGTCTGACATGAAATTGGCACCTCTGTCAGTCAGTATTTCTTTTGGGAAACCACCCTGCTGAAAATCTTTAACAAAGCATTTGCCACCTTTTCTGCCTCAGTGGAGGACAGAGCTACTGCCTCAGGGTATCTGGTAGCACAATCTACTACCACTAGGATATTCTTTTTACCTGTGGAATTTGGGGTACTGAGAGGTCCCACAATATCCATAGCTACTCTCTGAAATGGCTCCTCAATCACAGGCAAAGGCATCAAAGGAGCTTTCACCTTGTCTCCCTACTTGCCTACCTTTTGGCACTGCTCACAGGTCCTGCAGTACCCTGATACATCTCTGGAGATCCCAGGCCAATAGAAGTTCTGCATAATACATCTCTTTGTATGCTTTATGCCCATATGACCTGCAAAGGGAATGTCATGGGCTATGGCTAGAAGTGCCAGATGGTAGTCTCTGGGCACAAGCAACTGCTGTATTCTCTTTTATAAGTAGATCATCTTAACTGGTGAACAAGCTCAGTCAACTGGATGGTTGTCAGCTGGGGAGGCTTCAACAGGATGACATGACTCTGGTAGAGGTAGATGTGTTTGGGAACATCCATATTTTAAATGTTATATTGTTCATGCTAACTGGGCTGGCTTAGAGGCAAAAATCTCTGCCTCACTGCTCAAGGATTATGGGCTCATTCTTGACCTCCAGTCACTGTTTTATGTAGTTTTGCATTTTGTTTATTGTCTGTGTGAATTTTCTCTGGGTAATCTGATGCCCTTCCACCTATCAAAAATGTGCAGATTGAATGGATATTCTAAATTGTCCACATATGTTATATTTACCTTTGTTCTTGTGGGCAGGATCATAGCTGAAAATTATTTGAGAAAGACAAGTTAATTTGCCTAATTAACAAATAAAACTGGGTGCAGAGTAGGTGACAATATAGCACTAAGAGTGAGAATAGGCTGGCTAGGACAGAAAGAATGAAGTGGGTGGCAAGACCTGGAACAGAAAATACATATAAAAGGAAACAGCATGCAAACTAGTTTATAACTATGGGAGTAAGATATAGCTGCGGTGGTGCAGCGGTAGCATTGTTGCCTCACAGCAAGAGGTTCTCTTGTTCGATTCTCGGCTGGAGTGCCTTCTGTGTGGAGTCTGCATGACCTCCCCGCGGTCGAGTGGTGTTCGAAAGACATGTGTGAATGGGCATGCCTTCGCTGAAGGTTGGACGTCAGGCTGGCAACTCAGCACCATAAAAATCTACTGCCAATCATTAGCGGACCGGAGTTCTGCTGTGGCGACCCCTAATCGGGAAAAGCCGAAAAGACAAATAACAACATAAAGGGAAAACTAGGGGAAAAGAAAGGACTGTTGTAAGCACTAAATAAGCTACACATTACTACAGCATTCAACTTTCCTCACTTGTCTAGAGGAAAACAGTTTTTAGTACTTAATAAACAAGCACCTATCCAAGCATGTCTAAGGGTCAGCTCTTGGTGTTTTGTCCTGTCTACTTGATGAATCTGGGCATCTTAGTGCAATGCAGCAATTGCCTGATGTACACAGAAAACCCTCTCCTCCTACCACCCAACACTGCAACCTGTGAGAGATGCACTTATATAGCCAAACTGGAAGCAAAACTCTCTTCACCCAAGACTGGGCTAGACAGTCAAGAGGAGAAGGTAAACACTTGCACCACACCACAATCATCACATAATCCCTCAAAATCCACATCACCAAAACACATACATAGAAACACGAAACACACACCTACATTCGTGGAGGCTCTCAATACAAATCTGCTCAAGCAACAGAGACCTCCAAAACAAAAATACAACCAACCTCCACCCCCCAACACAACCCAAATGACACATAGCCCACAAACTCAGTGTGCCACTCAACCATTCACTCACCAGGCTAAACAAGGAGAAAGTTACTGTCAGCTGCCTGTCGGGTGCCAGGATCTGGACATAACGCACTCACTCAGGTCATTCCACAACAAGTACAAATATGACTCTGTTATTGTCCATGTTGGTGTGAATGACTTGAGATGTACCTCCCTGGACTATATGAAAAGAGACATGGAGGAGCTCTCCGATCTTGTAGCCCAGACAGGTATAACCCTAGCCCTGAGTAGTATCCTGCCATCACCCAGAATGATACCACAGTACATGGACAAAATGATTGACTTCAACAATTGGCTAAGCTTCTGGTGTCATTCTATGGGGATCTAGTATCTGTCTGTCTGGGATGACATGATCGACAGACCACGATGCTTTGTCAGAGATGGTCTGTACCTGTCTCCCTTGGGATTCTGGATACTGGCTAAGGCTCTTGCCACCCCTATAGTGCCTTTTTTTAGGCAAGGTTCAAATGACAAATTCACCACCTTAACAGGTACAAGCAAGCAAAATCTGAGGGTAATGCTACTCAACGCTAGAAGTCTAAACCTTAAAATGCATTCACTCGAGGCACTCCTTAAAATGGAGAACATCGACATCTGTGCAGTGACAAAGACCTGGTTCAAGGCTCCAGAGGGCACCCCTGCATTATCAGGCTATAATTCATACCACAGCTTTCGGCTACTTAACCTGGACCGAAACACTAAAGGCGGAGGCGTGTCCATATTCATTAAGGATATCCACACCTCCAGGTGTGTTGCTCAGCATAATGCATCCGAGATTATACAAGTGCAACTAACTCTGGGCAAGACTGCAATCCAAATTGTAACTTGCTACAGATCCCCTACCATGCCCCAGGATTCCCACACCTCATTTCTTGATACACTGGAAAATATTAGGGTACAACCCAACACTGTAATAATGGGCAATTTCAACTACCCCACCATTAACTGGGAAAACTACTCATGTACCAACTCTTTTGCTCAATGTTTTCTGGAATTCATAAATTCCAATGCCTTGGATTAACTTATCCACACCCCCACCAGGGGCAGCAATATCCTAGACCTAGTCATTAATAACATGGGTGACCGGTGTTCCACACCTAAGGTCAATTCCTCAATGGTCAGATACGACCACAAGCTAACCACCCTAAACATCCACATCCCACCCCCACCCCCCATTAGGGAAACCACCGTAAAAAATTTCTCCAAAGCCAACTTCACGCTTCTTAAGACAGAAGTGGCAAACTTCACGACACCCATGGACGGACAATAGAGGTACGACTGTTGAATCCTCCACAAATGCACTTTATAAGCACTTACACGAGTGCATGGATCATGCTATCCCTAACAGAACCAAGATGCTATCCTCAAAAAAAAGGAACGAATCTGGTGGTCCCCTGCCATAAACAAACTCTACAACAGAAGAAAGAAACTGCCTCAAAAAAGAGTAAAATTCCATGACTGGAGGAACTCCCTGGTCAGCCTCAGTAAGAACTGAGATCCCTCATAAAATCCTCCAAAGCTAGTTATGAAAACAAAATCACCACTGATTCTAAAGACAACCACAAAGCATTCTATAGCTATGTCAAGAATCTCAATGGCAACACTCAGATCTGCTCTGAGTTACAAGCACAATGGCACTAACTGGATGTTAGAACTGCTGTTAACCATTCTGATGGTAGTCATGGTACTGTACGTGATATGATATATCAAATGGGTAAATATCTTAATATAATTAGGGGTATCAAGGTTGACAATGCTTATTTAAATCAATGTTTGACTATGCATATTGTGCCGAAAGGACTTAGATTTTTTTTAAAATTCCCATGGGAATTGAGTTGGATGAACAGAATTGTGGTGATTTTGAAAAACTGTTTGATCAATTTGGTTTTGAATTTATGAAATTGCTTTTAAAGAAAAATGATGAAAAACTATGTGTATATATTGATAAAGCGGAGAAGTTAAATAAACTTATTTGTGAGGATTTATTGTTTGAACAGTGGAAAAATTTGTATCAGAAGCAATTTAGTGAAGTGAATAGGAAAGCCGATATTATTATACAAAGGAAATATAAAAAATTGGCAAGAGATACTAATGATTATAAAAATAAGACAGCATATCAATGGAGAAAAGGAAATGGAAATGGCAATAGATTTAATATTAAGGATAACAATTATGATACATACAGTAATGATGTAAATTTTCAAGGGGAAGGGAAACAACCAAGGAGAATGAATGGTGTGAGAAAATGGGAGTGGAGGGAAAACCTGGTAAACCAAAGATGGGGTCGAGAGGAGCATCAACCTCCACTAAGACAATGGTGGGAGAAGTATTAACTACTAATGTAAATGAACCTTTGCAGTATGAATATAGTAATGAAAACATAGAGAGAAATGATTTGAATGAACATATTAGGATTATTGATGCTGATGGTATTATCCATCAAAAAATTATTTTTTTGTATATAATTATACTGATAAATTAATTACTAATGAACATTTTACTTTATTTTCTAAAGGTATGAAATTTGTGCCTAATAATCAGTTTAGAGTGGTGGATAGTATTATTGAAATTAAAAAAATATCTTAGGAAACTTAACAGCTTTATACTTTCGGAATGAACCTAATAAGAATGATACTAACAGAATTAAGAAAAAAAGTTCTTTTATTCCCCCAAGCAATCCATATATTGGTTTATATGAAAAATTAGTAACCAGAGACATATATTTGTTAAAAAATCATGTTCATAAGGGAAAACTAATATAGTTAATAATAATATGAAAGATAATGAGTTAGCATTACTTAAAAACATCACTGAAGACAGGTCTATTAGAATAATGAAGCCAGATAAGGGGGTGGGATTGTTATACATAACCAGGATGTTTATATAAATAAAATCTACAATATTTTAGTTACCTCTGGAAATTACATCTCTATATCTTTAAATGAAATTAATATAGGATACAGACGAATAGATCTATTTCTGGAGGACATGTTTACAGATGGTAGAATTAATTTAGATTTATTTAACTATATGAAAGCTGAGCACCCTTTTATGGCAACCATAGTAGGAGTGCCTAAAGTACATAAAGATTATCATGACCCACCTTTTAGGCCAATTATATCAGGTAGTTATTCTAAGACATTCCCTATGGGAGTGGTTATTGATGTTTGGCTCAAGCATATATATGAAAAAATTCCACATATGATTAAAGACTCATGGATTTTTTTAGGGAATTTAACACCTGATTTATGGAATGAGGGTTTATTATTCATCCCTATAGATGTAGTTGATCTATTTTCATGTATACCTAAGGAACAAGGATTAGAACATTTTTACAACAGTATACGCAATTATTCACAGCTAGATTGGGAGCATACTTTGGTTATTATGGAACTTATGAGCATTATTTTAGATTACAATTATATCTATTTTGAAGGGGAATATTACAGGCAGACCAGTGGAGTTGCCATGGGTACTGCCTGTGCACCCATTTATGCGAATTTGGTTATGTTGGACTGGGAAGGGCAGTACATTTTTAAGAGCCAGTATCATAAATATATTAGATATTATACCAGAGTTTTGGATGATATCTTCATTCTATGGGATGGTCAGGAAGAGTTGATAGAAGAATTTATAGGTTACCTTAACAATACTAGCCAGTTTTTGAAATTTACGTATAATGTTAGTAAAGAAGGTCTGGCTTATTTAGATACTTTTATATCCAGCAATAATGAGGGATTTGAGTCTAGGATATATAGAAAAAATACTTTTTCTAATAATTATTTAGAATATAGCAGTAACCATCCATATAAGACAAAAAAAGTATATTTAAAGGTCAGTGCATACAAGCAGCACGAATGAGCTCAAAATATGAAAAAATGCTGGATGAAATAGAATTTATCAGTAGCCTATTTATTAATAGAGGGTATCCAATCCAACTTATTAATGAAGTTAAGACATTAGTTATTAAAGAATGGGGGAACAAGTATTTCCCAGTCCTAGGTAAACCACTTAGACAGGACATAGAAAAGGATGTTAAATGTGAATTTAGGAAAGCATGTATTTTAGAGTATACATCGCAAACAACTCACATAAAAAACATAATGAAAAAATATTGGAACATCTTTTCCCTGGAACCTGAAGTTAGGAAAATTGTGGGTGAAGCCCCTATATTTGTGTTAAAGATGGGTTTGAATTTAAAGTCTATTTTGGAAAGGACAGAAAAGATGTATGTCATACCTACAAAGCTTAGTGGGACATATAAATGTGGAAATTGCAAGTACTGCCATTGTATAATGGAAGTGGATCACATAACCTTGGAGAATATCAACAAAACAAGAATAAAATTTGGGAGAGGTAATTGTAACACACAGAATGTAGTATATTTAGCTAAGTGCATATTATGTCCTGGTTATTATATAGGAAAAACTGAATGTCGGTTCAAGAAGAGAATATATGAGCACCTATATGATATTAAGAAGAAAGATAGAACAAATGCATTGTATAGGCACATACCATCCTTTGACAACAGACATCAATTTAGATTTGCCATCATTGAGACAGTTATTAATAATATGAGGGGAGGTAATTTAGGGATACATTTAGCTGAAAAAGAAGCAAAATGGCAGATTTTGACAGATGCCACAACTCCCCCGGGTTTAAATGATGGCATTTCTTTAAAACCTTTTCTGTTAATGAATTATTAAAGCATATATTTATTCATTCAAATCTTTGTTATATTATGTATTTTTAAACTATTTTTATATTATAATTTATTCATAAATTATTATACTTTTAAACAAAAAGTTTTTAAATTATTTATTAGACATATTAATATATTAGGTAATTGATTCTACAAGAACTATTATATATTGTATTTACAGTAAAAAGCATTGCAAAAGATGTGAACCAACTGTGTCCTTAGGCACCTTATTAAAATATATTACAAAAATGTCATATAAAGAGGTGTTAAACAATAAAATAGATATTGTCACCTTATTACACATAGGAAGAAAAAGTATTGGAATTTTAACACAATATGTATATATTTTTTACATTTTTTTATTTTTATGTATTATTTCATGTGTTGTTCTCTTTAAGAATTCAGTAAGCCTTGGCGCCAAAATGTGTATAAATATAGTGAAATTAATTAGATAACTGATTCTGATGAAGTCCACCTTGTGTGGATAAAAGCGCTTGATCCATTTATGTGTGTTTGATGTTTTAATAAAAGACGTTTTATGGACACTACCCGAAGAGCTTTGTGAATTGTTACATCTTTTAACAACTAGGAAGGACGTATTATTGCTGCCTGTGACTGGATTCTTTTGATTTTGTTTTTGGTCGTTGAGTATTACTTGGATTATTTGCGATATTGTCAACATCCTGGCAGATAGGTTCATTGATAACTTTACCCCCTCTCACCTCCTAAAGGGTCCATCTCTATACCGGAAGAATGCAAAGTTCCTGTAATCACGGCTGAGCAGGTAAAAACCACACTCTCCAAAGCCAAGAACACAGGATCCATGGGACCTGACAACATCCCAGGCTGCATTCTATATGAATTGCAGAATGAATTGGCACCTCACCTAAGCACCATGTTCAATCATAGCCTCAACTCAGGCTTTGTGCCCACTGAATAGCACATAGCGACGGTTATCCCACTCCACAAAGGGGGAGCACCACGGACCCTGGGAACTACCGCTCCATTAGCCTAATGAGCCTGGTCTGCAAGGCAATGAAACATATCATCATGGATCTTATAAACAAAGACACTGGTAATCTCCAAACTCTGGACCCACCCAGTTCGGGTTTGTAAAAGTCAGATCATGTCTCCTAAACCTGATAGACTTATTTGAAGCAGTCACCAAAGCCATAGACGGGGGTAAGGTGATTCACACAGCCTATCTAGATCTCGCCAAGGCTTTTGACACCATCCCTCACTCTGGAATTATAGATAAACTCACTAAACTAGGTATAAATCCCTATGTCACAAGATGGGTTGCCAATTGGCTCAATGACAGAACCCACACTGTAAAAGTAGCAGACTCCAAGTCCGACTTCAGACCAGTGACAAGTGGAGTACCACAGGGTTCAGTCCTGGGTCCTCTCCTGTTTGGTATCTATGTTTCTGAAGTACAGGCTAACACAAAAGGTCTATGGCTAATGAAGTTCACAGATGACTGCAAACTAGGAAACATAACTGAAACTCCTAATGATGTGGACATCCTACAAAAGGGCCTCATGGAGACAGATGCTTGGTGTCAAAGCCATGGCCTCAAGCTCAATGCCAAAAAGTGCATTGTCATCCCCTTTGGTAAAAACTCTGTACCCATGAGCTACCACATAGGTGGTAGTCTACTTAACACCGAAAGTGTGATAAGAGACCTTGGGACACAGGTAGACAGTAGTCTCTCCTTTGATAATCACATTATCACAGTAGTCAGGAAATCCTTCTACTTGGCACACCTCATCACAAAAGGTTTCTCATCCAGGAAAAAAGAGGTCATTGTTCCCCTCTACTTGATACTCATTAGACCCATTATCGAGTACAACATCCATTTTGATATGTACCTCACAAGACATCTACAACAACTGGAAAGGCTATAGAAATACCTCACAAAGAGGATTAACGGCCTCAAACAGATGCCCTATGCAGACCATCTCAAAAAACTCCAAATTTACTCCGTTGCATATCGCCTACTCAGAGGCGATCTCTGCCTAACATACAAAGCTATGTCAAACCCAGAACTGTTGGACATGCTCCACTTAAAGAAATCCCAATCCGTCCAAGCTACATGCTCTAGGGCCCTAAACCTTGTCACCACAATAAACAGAACATGCTGGAGGGATAGATTCCTGTCCCAGAGACTTCCCATACTCTGGAACAAACTACCTATCTATATCAAACAAAGCTTCTCATTAGCACTCTTCTGGAAAAATCTTGATGATTGGATGGGAAATAGGAAATTCACCCAGGGGATCAGGTCTGTGGCTCTGCTCGACAGGGTAACAGGAAAATAATTTTCTTGGGTGGCGAAAGCCAGGGTACCTTTTTGACTAGGTTAATTTAGGCCCTAGGGCCAATAGCCTAATACCTACATATGAACCTATGAACCTGTGGAAGGAAGGAAGGGTTTTTAAGGGAATGAATGCTTTTGTTTCAGTAGGTATATTGAGAGTGACAATTGCAGTTTTACAATTAGAGGTGTGCACAACCAGAGCTTAGTATTTTGAGACATGCAAAAACTAAGTCTGGAAAGGTGAATGGCAAAAAGTTTTGACAAGCAAAGAGGGTGGTGGAGGGTTAAACTGAAATGTATACAAGACAGTATTCTGTGAGAAAAATGGATGCTAAATAAGAAAAGATGATCAGGGAGGATATATTGAGAACTGCATTGATAGAACACATATGGTGGCTGGAAGGTTGGGGTAGTGAGGAGGTGAAATGTTGAAAGCACAAATTTTGGGGAGATGAATGAAAGCTGGTGCAAAACTATAGGAAAAGTACTACAGTGCTGTATGCAGAGGAGGGTACTGCAGAGGTGGTACAAACTCCAGTAAAGCTTAAGAGAGAAGGGTTAATGGAGACAGAGAGCTTTTGGGGTATGGAGTCAAAGGGGCTGATGATATAAATATCAGGTGAAGATGTGTAAAGGGACAAATGTTTCGAGCAATGTTGTGAAATAGTGGAGTAGAGCAATAGAATGTGAGGTGAAAGTGTTGCGCAGTTTGTGTATAGAAGTAAACAGAGCCCAGAGCTACTCAAGCTTGATGTAAGTTGGTGTGAAGACAGCAGCAGTGTGAGACTGATTGCACCCTCTCTCTCTCTCTACACACACACACACACACACACACACACACACACACACACACACACACACACACACACACACACACACATATGTAAAAGAGCTATAGCACAGGAAGGTTAACATGTAAAAGGTCTGTCTAAAATAAAAAATCTGTATGTCTCTGTATGAATTCTTATTATTCTGCATTGATCTAAATCAGCTCATCTAGCTATTTGTAAATGTAAAATGTAGCAGAAATGTGTTTAGTTTCCTCCAAATAGTGACCGTACGGTTACAAGCTTGTTCACACATTTTCTGGGCTTATTTTGCAAAGCTTACTGTAGCTGGGTGTGACTTGTAAATTCAGTAGTGGACAAAGTCCCTCAGCTAGCATCTGGAATGTTCATTTCTCCACTCTTTCTGTCTCTGTCTGTCTTTTAGTATCTGTGAATTGTTGGCTATTCTAACTTAGCAAGCAAGCAGAGTTGCCCTGAATGAGCTGTTCAAATAATTATCTTCAGAAGCACTTACTTCCTGTATAATGACATCTTTCTTAGGAATTTTAAGATTTCTTTTCTCTTTTTTTTTTTTTTTTTTTTAGTATTCTGATTCTACCAGTTAACCTTATTTTGTCAACTGCAGCTTGAAAACAAAGATCTGTTTCTTTATTTTTTCCCCCCTGAAAGAGTCCATTTTATTAGTCCTAGGCCTGCCTGGAACTGCAGCTGAAAAGCTATAGGTTAATTATTTTCCAGTGGTCGAAGTCATAGGAAAGATAGATGTCAGAGGGTATATTGCAACTTATAGCAGAGAGTCGATTATCAGAACTAATTAGGACTTAGGGTAGTTTGGATAATAAAACATATAACTGAACTGGATAAAAAACTTCTAAAATCTTCTTTGTTCTGCACACAGGGAAATACACTTTTCAACCATTCAGTGATTCCAGTGGACAATAAAAAATACTTTTTACACATGAGTAGGCTACAATCACAAAAAACACACTCAAGCGAATACATATAATGTTTATATATATTCAGACTTAATGATTTTTTTCCTACCTGAAAACGTTGGAAGGCTGTGTTTGGATAATTGATGTTTCAGGTAATTGACATTCAGATAATCGACTCACTATTGTATCGGAATGTATTTTTAATTTTCCCTGTATAAAATTGTACCCATTGTGCATTTAAATTTCAGCCCCCTTTGTGTTACTGTATTTCTTGCAAATATAGAATGACCTATTTAACTTTCAAAAGTGTGTGGCTGGCTTTGTAATATTTATAAATACTCTGCACTGTTTTGAATGATATTCCTCTGGATTCTCTATGCCTTACATGGCGTGCAAGATCGGTGCAGGAGCTCTAGCAGGCAATATGTCTGCCGTGTGGTCCAGGATCAGCCTGCAGGGGTGTGCACGAGCACTCCTGCACTAGTCCTGCACGGACTAAGCCCCTGTATGCAAATCACCCCATTTTCAGGAGAAATCCATGCAAATGAGGTGATTTTGCAATCCAGGAAGCTTGCAACCGGTCGTGCAGGAATAGTGCAATCTGCAGAAATGTACTTGGTTAGTAACCGAGTACATTTCTGCAAAATCCAAAACGGAGATGTGACAGCTCCAAATAAAGGCTGCATATCACTTAGGAAGCATGCCAATGGCCAAGTATAAGGCCATTGGCATTGCAAATAGCGAAAAAAAAAATAAAAAAAAAACTTTTATTTTTTTTTAACCGATCTCGGCTGTTTAAGTGTAGTAGGGCAGTGGAGTGCAAACGAGATTTTGGGAAAATAACAAAATGAACCTAAATTAAGCATTCTAACTAAAATCACTATTCTGCCATGCAAGACAATGGCAGGCAGAAGATAACATGGCCAGTAAGTAGTGGTTGTTCATGGGGGAGGCTCAGTGTGAGACATGTAACTTTGCATTAGCAGGCAAGTCTATGCAAATAAGAGGAATGATAGTGAATCCCAGTTTTCCCCAGCATGCTAGTCAGGTCCCAACAGTGTAAGAGTAGGAATAGCTTGGTGCAAGCCTAGGAGTTAGGTGACATCATGGGCGGGGGGGGGGGGTGTCAGGCATACTGTAAGCAGATTGGAGCCCTGTGGCTCAGGTTTGTTCCTAGCTAGCACAGCTAAGCTAGGGGGTGTGTCTGAATCTGCCTAGCACTCTACATTGCCTAAGCGGGTGTGCACGCCACACACCGGGTTTTACAGGAAGAAAAAAAAAGTTAAACCAAGAAATAGCAGCAATGTGCACATTTGAGCACTCTGTTTGGGTGGCATGCCCCCGGGCTTAAACAGGAAGGCAATGGGAAGGGAAAACAGCAGTAGGAAGGTAATCAAGGAGAAATTGCATAGCTGGCAGGTGAAATGTATTAGAATCAGCCAATTACACAGGCAGCAAACCAGCCCAGCCCAAAACACTACTATAAACTATGCAAACACCTTCCCCTCTGGTTTTTCGCATACTCTACAACACTGGTGTATACAAGTGGAGAACTTTTAGCAAACAAACCTACAAAATGAGAAGGGCTGCAGCAGGCAACACAGAACAACATGTGCAGGAGGCTGAGGGTGGTGAGGATGTGAATGCTACCGAGTGACCCACAGTGAGGAGACGGAGAAGAGCTTACAGACCCAGCGTAACCTACCAAGGGCTACATGAGCTGTAGATAGTGAAGCGCTATAAGGTGGACAGGGACCTCCTACAGCAAATAGTTGAGCTGTGCCGGCCACACCTGAAACACCAAACTGGCTGAGGGGAACCCATCCCAGTGGATACCAAGGTATGTGTAGGCCTAGGAATACTAGCCACAGGTACCTCCCAAAGTTCAACTGGGGATAGCATGGGGATCTCACAGGCATCAGCATCCAGAGTATTCCACCAGTTCCTGGATGCCATGTCAGCACATGCCAGTGAGCATGTATATTTCCCCAACACCCGTGAGATGTTGGCCAGAAATATGCCTCTCTTCCACCAAATAGCAGAATACCCAGAGGTAGTGGGTGCTATAGACTGCACACCCATATGCATCAAAGCACCACCCGGTGATCAGGGTAGGGTCTACAACAACCGCAGGGGCATCCCCTCCATCAACTACCAGGTCGTGTTTGATGCCCAGGGCATTATAATGAATGTGTGTGCTGGCTGCCCTGGAAGCTATCACTATTCCTACATTTGGCATCTGATACAGCTGTACCAGAGATTTGCCAATGGGGACATCCCCTACGGTCACCTAGTGGGGGATGCTGGCTACACACTAGAGCCGTAGCTGATGACACCCATCCGAAATGCACACACATCTGAATAAGAATGCCATAATGAGGCACACACACAGACCAGACTTATAATAGAGCATGTGTTTGGGATGCTCAGGTCATGGTTCTGGTGTCTGGACACATCCGGTGGAGCCTTGCAGTACTCACCAGCTACATGTACGCAAATTGTTATGGTATGTGCCATGCTACACAATATGATCCTGCAGAAACAGCTGCAGCAGGAACAGCATGGGGCAGGGCCACACAGTCCCCCACCAATCCCATGGTCTGCACAGGCACAGAGTGACTCGCAGGAGGAACAACCTGAGCCTGCCCCAGTAGGCAGATGGAGGCATGCCCAGTATGCCGAGGTTGCAGCAAAGAGACAATACATAGCACATACACTGACACAGTAGGGACCTGGGAATGACACCTCTCTCTAACTTGCACATACAGTAAAAGGGATGCCAACATGATACTGCCTGTGCTTAACTATGTATAGGGAGTGTACTATGTGCATCCAACATAGGCAGCCCTCCAGCACCATCCACAATCCTGGCACACCAACAAGGTAAGTCAATCAACCTACAAATTGCCAAATGGAGTAGAATGTGTTGTTACCTGTATCTATGGTAAGGATGTAAGCATGCAAGGGAATTGGGTGGCTGAATGTTATGGCAGCAGAAAGTAGACACCCATAGTGGCACCATGACATCTGTATCACATACTGAAATCACCATAGTAGCCAGTACTACACAGGGTGACAAAACCCACTGCAGGAAATGTGCTGGGAGACAGGTGTGTCCATATGACTCACACATGCCAGTCAGGGAGGTTCACATACCCAACAACAGTCCCAGCCAGCAGTACAGGTGTAGACAAACCCAAACAGAGCCTGTGCCATGGCCTCTGAATGATGCCTATGGGTAACCTCTCCCCCAGGCCTACACAGACAGACTAAAGCAGGTCAGGCAGTGAGATGTTACTTCTGAAGAGTAGGAAGTCAGACACTAATATGTAGGGCAAACAAAGCTATGATCTGTATAGTCAGCATGATAGGTAAGAATACAGAATGAAGTGGAGTACCTGACATACCAGTACAGTCCTAGCAAATGTGTACAAGTGGCAGGTGTGCCCCCCATACTACGTAGTAATGTAATAACAGTTAGGTGTGCCCCCCAATCCTGTGTAGAAATGTAGAAATAGTCAGGTGCGCCCCCCCCCATCCTATGCAGAAATGTAGTAACAGTCAATGGCAAGTGATCGACAGATGTCCTGCAGAAACAGCATGCTACCTGTAGGTGTACAACACAAAGGTCAGCACTGCAGTACAAACTACCTGGACTAGATCCACACATTCAATACAGATGGGCATACTGGGCATGCTCACACACGTATAGAAATGAAGGCACTGTCAGTCAACAACATACTGAAAGGTCATACTGGGCATGCTCACACACATAAACACATGAAGGCCATGTCTGCAAACACCAGTGGACCACACATATCTGGCAGTCGCAGATGTTAGTGCAGACACTCCTCAGCATGCACCACTCATGCTTTGCACACACAGTGGATAGGAATACAGACATATATTTAAGGACAACACACTATAATAAGCCAAAGGTAGATGTACATAGATGTGTGGAAGAGGGCGACTGTGACAAGGAGACATTCAGGCCTGTCCCACCCAGCACACAGCCAAAGGGTCACAAACACATGAGGGTCAGATGTCACTCACCACAGATACTAACCACCGGTATCTGTCAGCAGTACAGACTATGTGGTGCACATGTTAGCTGTGCCACATGACTGCACAAGGAAGAAGTCATCTAGCAGCTGTATACATGTACCTGTGTAATATGACCCTGTTTGTGCCTGCATGTGGTGTGTCAACCTCTAGATGAATCGGTTATGGCCCATGCACACACACTGCCCTCCCCATAGTCCTACTATGACAAGCCTGCTGATGTCATCCACTGTGAAATACACCTTTGGGAGAGTTGTAGCCCAGTAATCTCTGTGGCGTGTCCCATAAATGCATGCTGCTGTAGTGTGATAAACTAGTTAGGTAGGAGTTCCAATCCCAGACATGGCAACTGTGTGCATGTTTGCATGTGTATCTGTCTGACTCTGTGTAGAGAGCAATGCTTTTTAGGGTAGTCACACTCTCTACAATTCAAGTGCTCTATGTTGGCAAGGCTGCTGATGTCATCCACCTAGAAATACACCTCTGGGAAGGTTGTAGCCCAGTAATCTCCATAGCACATCATATAACTGCATACTGCTGTCATGTGATAAAATAATTAGGTAGGAGTTCTAATCCCAGACTTGGAAAGTGTGTGTGTGTGTGTGTGTGTGTGTGTGTGTGTGTGTGTGTGTGTGTGTGTGTGTGTGTGTAGAGAGCAATGCTTTTGAGGGTAGTCACAATACCTACAATTCAAATGCTCTACTTTGGCAAGGCTGCTGATGTCATCCACCTAGAAATACACCTCTGGGAAGGTTGTAGACCAGTAATCTCCATAGCACATCCAATAAATGTGTACTGCTGTAGTGTGATAAATTAGTTAGGTAGGAGTTGTAATCCAAGACTTGGCAAGTGTGTATGTGTTTTTGTGTGTGTCTGTCTGTATAGAGAGTAATGCTTTTAGGGTAGTCACACTCCCTACAATTCAAATGCTCTACTTTGGCAAGGCTGCTGATGTCATCCACCTAGAAATACACCTCTGGGAATGTTGTAGCCCAGTAATCTCTGCAGTGCATCCTATAACTGCATACTGCTGTAGTGTGCTAAAATAGTTAGGTAGGAGTTGTAATCCCAGACTTGGCAAGTGTGTATGTGTTTATGTGTGTGTCTGTCTGTGTAGAGAGTAATGCTTTTTAGGGTAGTCACACTCCCTACAATTCAAATGCTCTACTTTGGCAAGGCTGATTATGTCATCCACCTACAAATACACCTCTGGGAAGGTTGTAGCCCAGTAATCTCCATAGTGCATCCTATAACTGTGTCCTGCTGTAGTATGATAAATTAGTTAGGTAGGAGTTCTAATCCCAGACTTGGCATGTGTCTGTGTGTGTGTGTGTGTGTGTGTGTGTGTGTGTGTGTGTGTGTGTGTGTGTGTGTGTGGCTGTCTGACTCTGTCTGTGTAGACAGCAATGCTTTTTAGGGTAGTCACACTCCATACATTTTGAATGCTCTACTTGGTAAGGCTGCTGATGTCATCCACCTAGAGATACCCCTCTGGGAAGGATGTAGCCCAGTAATCTCCGTAGCGAGTGCTGTAACCACGTACTGCTGTAGTGTGATATAGAACTCTGGTAGGGTTCTAGTCCCACCTATGGCAGTTCTGGATGTTTTGTGTGTGTTTCAATGTCTGTGTAGGGAGGAATGCATTTTAGGCTAGTCACACTCAATACATTTCAAATGTCCTACTTTGACAATCCTGCTGATGTCATCCACTGTGAAGTTCACCTTTGGGGAAGGGCTTTTGCAGTAATCCCCGTGGTGCGTCCTATAACAGCTTCCTGCTGTAGCATGAAATACACCTCTGTTAGGGGTCTATACCCACACATGTTGGCTGTGGATGTTTTGTGTGTGTTTCAATGTATGTGTAGGAAGCAATGCATTATAGCCAGGCCACACTCACTACAATTTGAATGCCCTACATTGGCAATCCTGCTGATGTCATCCAATGTGAAATACACCTTTGGGGAAGGAGTACTCCAGTAATCTCCGTGGCACATACTGCATAGTGCTGTAGTGTAATAAACTAGTTAGGTAGGAGATATAATCTCAGAAAGGAAAGGTGTATGTCTGTGTTTGTAACTCATATCCTGAGTGTAGGTGGTTATGAATGTGTAACATCTGGGCCCAATTTGGAGTGGGTTTGCAATTTTCTTATATGATGGCCCTAGTATATATCACAATGTCCACCATACAGGGATATCAGATGTGAAATAGCCAAGAGACTGGGGTGCAAATTCATACCCATACATGTGACATCAAGGCCAGGCAAACAAAGTTAACAACCCTAGTATTACCCAGAGAACACTTTCAACCCATGTCTCATACACACACACACACACACACACACACACACACACACACACACACACACACACACACACACACACACACACACACACTTGTCTAGGTAACAGGGGCGGTTCATGCTGCAGGACTGCAGGCCCCTCACCTGTAGAAAAGAAATAAGAAAATCCCCCCACCTGTAGAAAAGAAAGACAAGAAAGGTGAACATTTAAAAAAAAATTGCGAGTACCAGAACTCCACGCACAAGTGCATGGAGTTCCTGGTACTCACAGAATTCCAGACTGCTGTGTTAGGCAGTCCAGATACAAGAGAAAGGCATCTCTGCCCTGCAGCCCCAGAAGTCTGTGCAGTGATGACCGCACAGAAGAGAAGGAAACCAGACTGCTTCATCCACAGGCTGGAGCCTCCAGCATATTCTTGCAGAGCCAGCTAGCCTCCAGCCAATTCTCACAGAGCTGGAAATAAGCCATTAGCTTGTGCAGGCTGAGACGAGAAGCTTGCTTTCATGGGGACTGGATTATTAGTGAGGAAGACTGCTTTCAGGATTATTAATATGGTACAGAAGACTGTTTTTAGGAGGAACAATTGGATTTACCTACCAGGGAGCTTACAGAAGACTGGACCTATGTGTGTGTGTGTGTGTGTGTGTGTGTGTGTGTGTGTGTGTGTGTGTGTAAAATTCCCCAGTTGCTATATGGTGGGTAGAGAATACTCAGGCTTGAACCCTGTACCTTGGGTGCAGGTGGCAAGGGCCTGAATTCCCTACCCACCACCATTTGTAAACAAATGTACAGATGTTTGCCGCATATTTGTTCTGTTCCTCATAAAATTTGTGGTTTCTGTGTGTTTGTTTTCCTTGCAAAGTCAGTAGTGCTGTGGTGCACTGGTAGCCTTGTTGCCTAACAGGTTCTCTAGCTTGATTTTTGGCTGGGGTGCCTTTGGTGTGGAGTGTGCATGCCCTCCCATCTTACAAAGAACATGTGTGTGGAGTGTTTCTCCTTGTTCTGCTGAAAATTGGCTTTTGTTCCAAGTCAGACTTTCCTGGTTAACAAATGTTAAATAAAAATAACAGGCATTTCAATTTCAGACTTTATATTCTTCAGAAAGTACATAGTAATACAAAACCTTTTATTCTAGCAATTTTCTAAGTTTATAACATGGATATTTGAAATTTGTCCCTATTTTTGGGACTGTATTCCCCATTATTGGCTTTGTTCAGGTGTTTTGTGCTAAGTGGTTGACAGCTATGGTGAGAACTGAATTCACTAAATGTTAGCCATTTAAGTTTCAGTCTTCCACTCTTTCACAAAACAGATGATTTGGCTTAGTGGTATGTTGCTTTGACTGTTTTGCACAGGGTCCCCTGGGTTCAAAACATGGCAGTGAAATGTATGGTGGTAACGCAGCATTTTATTTTAGCAACTTTCTGACATTATATAAGCAATGTTTAAAATGTGTCCCTGGCTTTTGGGCTTTTGTCCCCCCCCCAATAAATGTTGGCTTTTTCCAGATTTCTTGTGCTGTAAATTTCAGAGATACAGCTGAGTTTCAAATACATTTTACAAGGAGCTGAGAGCTGCAGGGGAACAAAAGTTTAGTGCTGCTTATGCTGAGTCTGCTTGCATTGTTAATAGTACAACAGGTAGTGTACTTGCTTTTGATGCAGAAGGCTGTGGGCTCTACTACCACAGTAGGTAGATGCATTGTTGATACTGTACTGTGTTGTAAAGGGGGTAGATGCTGCAGTTCCTTTTGGTGAAGATACCTAGTAACTATGAACCTGTTATCAGTTTGCCATCCATTCACTATTGCGATATTACTAGCTTATCATTTTTTTCTTAATGCAACATAGGCAATTTATTCCTCAAGAGCACCAGGCACTTTATTTGTAGATGAAACAATGACATATAAAGTAGTTTGCTAGCAGCAACCTCTTCATTAGTTACAGATTTCTTTAATGTGGAATTATTGAGATGACTTTTTCTTCTTCAGAGATTGTGCTTATTTACTGATACTGGTGGACTGTAGAAGTTTGAGTAGACTTTTGTATGATGGAAATTTTCTGAGATGGGCAGTTTTGTCATTAATGGTGCATGCATTTTGTTTCATTATTTACTGGAAAAATGTTCAAAACAATAAATTTAAAATGCCCTCTAACAACTGTACTGTATTGTACAAGGAATATAATTTAATACAATCAGGAAGGTGTATCAAAGAGCACGTGTATGTTTCATGTTCAAGGGGCCTATGATTTGAAAAGAGCCCAAAGTTAATCTTTATCTGCCACTGGCAAAATGTATTTTCTTTGAATGTGGATTTCAATGCTGTTTCAGTGAATGTGAGTTTCAAGGGCAGAGAAGTTTTAATGCTAAGTCTATTTCCATTGTGAGATTGCATTGCTTTGTTTAGCAGATATCTATTAGTTTGTGCTGTAAAATGCAAAATAGAACTTTCAAATGAAATCCAAATCATCGCAGAAGTAAAGCAGTATGCACATTACAGTGTTTATGGTAAATGGGGTGAAATAACCAAGGAACTGGACATTAGAATGGCTACAGGGGGGAGTCTCCATTCAACCATGATTTTGTGAGGGGGAAGGGCAGCAAACTGAAAGATGGCCCCAGCTGAACTATACCTCTCAACTGTCCAGATGTTTGCAGAATGAATAGATTTTTGTTTCTTATTTTTGGTTTGTTCCGCATAAAATTTGTGGTTTTCTGGCAAATCATTTAGGAGTGAAGTCACTAAATAATGACAGACATTGAGTTTCAGACGTCATAACCTTCAGAAAAATGCATGGTAAAGCAAGACCTGTTATTCTATTAACTGTCTTAAGTTTATATAAGAGCAATTTTTAGTACTGTTTGTATATTCCTCCAATATATTTGGCCTTGTCCAGATTTCCTGCATTAAGAGGTTGAGAGGTACGTGCAAATAAATCACTTTATAGAATTAGGAATATCCAAACCTCTCAACTGTCCCCAATTTTGGCTCAAAATGTTGCTCTCTCCCTAATAATCCATCTGCAAAATGGCAATTTTGGAAGAAAACGTGGAAGGTTTACAATTATAAATAGCTGTAATGATCAGAGTTATAGATTACTTTTATTTCAGAAATGCATGTAGATGCTCTTATTTTGTCAGCTGCTCAAGTTAACAGTACTAATATTAAAAAGGTGTCCCTTCTTTGACAGGTTCCCTGCTGTATTGTGTGGCAATTTTATATTTTTGCATCACATTTTTGATCTGTTTTTCATAACATTGTGGTTTTCTGGCAAATTAGTGGCAAATCATTAAAGATTGAATTTAGAAAATAATGACAGACATTTGAGTTTCAGATTTCATACCCTTCAGAAAATTCATACTAATGCAAGACCTACTACTTTCCAAATTTATAAGAGCAATATTTAAAAATTGTCCTTATTTTTGGGCCTGTGTCCCACTTCTGTGTATGGCTTTGTCCAGATTTCTTGCTCTGAGGTTGTGAGGTTCATAGGTTCATAGGTTCATGGGTTCATACTAGGCTATCTGCCCTAGGGCATTTATAAGCCTAGCCAGAGTGTGTGTGGCTTTTGCCACCCCTTGGAATGAGAATACTGTGCCCATTTAGGGTTTAGTTTACTGTGTCTCTGTCTAGTAGTGACACAGAGATTACCCCCGGGGTAAATCTACAATCTCCCATCCACTCATCAAGATTTCTCTTGAAGAGAGTCAGTGAGGGGCTCTGCCTAACATGGACTGGGATTCTGTTCCAGAGTGTAGGGAGCCTCTGGGTTATGAATCTGTCCCTCCAGCACGTCCTATTTATTTCTGTGTTGAGGTTCAAATCTCTCGCTCTTGTGGCTCTGGTGGATTTGGATTTCCTGAGGTGGAGCATGTCCATTAATTCCAGATTGGACATGGCCTTGTACATCAGGCATAGATCGCCTCTGAGTAGGCAGTATGCGACTGAATAGAGCTGGAGTTTCTTCAGCCGGGCAGCATATGACATATGTTTGAGACCCCTGATCCTCTTGGTGAGGTACTTTTGGGGTCTTTCTAACTGCTGCAGGTGTCGGGTAAGGTACATCCCAAATGTACTCAATTATGGGCCTGATAAGGGAAGAGTACAGGGGCACAATGATCTCTCTTGATCTAGATGTGAATCCTTTCATTATAAGGTGGGCAATATAGAAAGTCTTCCTAACCACTTTGGCAATGAGAGTGTCAAATGAGAGATTACTGTCAACTTGGGTCCTTAGGTCCCTGATTACTTCTTCCATACTTAATGGATTACCACCTATGTGGTAATTTGTGGGTACTTTGTTTTTCCCAAAGGGTATGACTATACATTTTTTGGCCTTCAGTTTAAGGCCATGGCTCTGGCACCAGTTATCCATTTCTATGAGGCCTTTCTGAAGGATGCTTGTGTCCGCTGGAGTATCAATTATGGCACCCAGTTTGCAGTCGTCTGCGAACTTTGTCAGCCACGATCCTCCTATGTTAGCTTGAACCTCGGAAAAATAAATGCCGAACAAGAGGGGTCCCAGGACCGAGCCCTGTGGGACACCACTTGTGACTGGCTTAGAGTCTGACATGGCTCCAGCAATTCTGACCTTGTGGGTTCTGTCCTTGAGCCAGTTTGCAACCCATCTTATGACATATGGGTTTACATTTAAGCGGGTGAGCTTGTCTATGATGCCCGAGTGGGGTATTGTGTCGAAGGCTTTTGCAAGGTCAAGGTAGGCTGTGTGAACTGCCTTACCCTCATCAATGGCCTTAGTGACTGTTTCAAAAAAGTTGACCAGGTTCAAAAGGCAGGATCTGCCCTTGACAAAGCCGAATTGGGTAGGATCCAGTGTCTGTAGGTCCCCAATGTCTTTGTTTATGAGTTCCATAATGATCCTCTCCATAGCTTTGCAGACCAGGCTCGTCAAGCTTATGGGGTGGTAATTTCCAGGGTCCGTAGAAGCACCTCCTTTGTGGAGTGGGACCACTGTTGCTGTATGGCATTCTTTGGGCACGTATCCTGTAGTAAGGCTAAGATTAAACAGTAGCCTTATGTGCGGGTTTAGTTCCTCTTGGAGTTCATGTAGCACGCAACCTGGGACACCGTCTGGTCCCATTGATGCTGTGTTTTTAGCTTTGGAGAGGGCAGCTCTCACCTGGGCATCTGAGATGTCAGGGAGGCTACACTCTGCTGGGATATATATTTGTCCTTTTGGGGGGGGAGGGGGGGAGAAATTTGCACTGAACCTGTCTGCCAGTATGTTGGCAATGTCTGTGGGTTCAGTGTATTTTTTGTCATTTTGGACTACCTCTGAGCATATTTGAGAGCTTCCACCCAGGTTTCTAACATAACTAAAGAAGGCCTTGTGATTGTCTTTAGTGTCTTTTGCGATTTTTCTCTCAAAGTTGGCCTTGGATGATTTTATGAGTGATCGTAGTTTTTTGCTAGTACTGATCAGAGATGCCTTCCCTTTTAGGGATTTTGCTCTGTCATGTAGTAGCTTCCTCCTCCTGTTGTAAAGCTTATTAATGGCTGGGGTCCACCAGACAGGACGCCTGCCTTTGGGGGAATGGGTCTTGGTTTTATTTGGGATTGCATGATCCATGCATTCTTGAAGGTGTCCATAGAAAGCATTTATAAAGGATTCAGCTGTGTGGGCTGTGGTTTCCACTGGCCCAGGGGCCTTGAAGGATACCACTTCAGTCTTAAGAAGTGTGAAGTCAGCTTTTGAGAAATTCTTCACTGTGGTCTTCTGTGCTGGGGGTGGGGGCGGGATGTGGATTTCCAGTGAGATTAATTTATGGTCTGATCTCACCAATGAGGGGTATACTTCCGGTGTGGAGCATTGTGTCCCCATGTTTGTGAGCATCAGAGAGTGGAAGAGTGACTTTTCATTGATTTATAAGTATTTTCTCTGGCTTTCTATTTTCGACTGCTGTATTTTGCCTAAAAAGCGAATTTGTACTACTTAACTGGCTCTGCATGGACAATGACTGAGTCATATTTGTACTTGCTTTGGAGTGACCTGAGAGCTTGTGTTATGTGACAGATTCTAGCGCCTGACAGGCAGCTTACTGCTACCTTACCTTGAGTGTGTAGCCTACCAGTTAATTTAAGCAAAAAACAAACTTTTAAAGTGCAAAACAGTTCAGAAACAAACAGAAATACAGTGAATCAACTTGCAGAGCTAGTTAAGTAGTACAGATTCGCTTTTTAGGCAAAATACAGCAGTCGAAAATAGAAAGCCAGAAAAAATACTTATAAATCAATGGAAAGTCACTCTTCCATTCTCTGCTGCTTGTAGAACTCTGCAGGACACCACAAGGAGCTGTGCTGAGTCATATACAAGCGCAAAAGCACGCTAAAGTGGGCTTTATAGCAGGGGGTTAGAAAGAGCTAAGAAATGGCCCAATATGGCCAATAAACTACAAGTTTCAGGGCTGGAACCACTCCTTTAGGGACAGATAGGCTGCTCAGTGCTCCCCACTCCCACTGGTGAACAAGGAAGCTTCCTCCTATCCAAATAAGGATATGGACAACACAGGAACTATGACACCGCCCAGAGATCAGCAAAATCTGAAAGACTGGACTATTCTAGTTCAGTAAAGGCGGGAAAACAAGGATATTTTTTTGTTTTTTTTGTTTTTTTTCACAAACAGATAAAAAATAGATACAGTAACAAACAGTAAATGCTTTAAATCAGCTAGCGCACTTGAGTGTGTAGCCTACCAGTTAATTTAAGCAAAAAACAAACTTTTAAAGTGCAAAACAGTCCAGAAACAAACAGAAATACAGTGAATCAACTTGCAGAGCTAGTTAAGTAGTACAAATTCGTTTTTTAGGCAAAATATAGCAGTCGAAAATAGAAAGCCAGAAAAAATATTTATAAATCAATGGAAAGTCACTCTTCCACTCTCTGCTGCTTTTGGAACTCTGTAGGACACCACAAGGAGCTGTGCTGAGTCTTATATATGTATGAGTGTCAGAGCCATCACTGTTAGCTAGAGACATTTCAAATTGTGACATACATTTTGCACCCCACTCCCTAGTGTAGTGGCTCTGGATGTGTCCAAGCAAGGCAAGGAGCAGTTATGCAGTGTAAGTGTGCAGAGTATTCCCCTATCCAAGGTAGACCACAACTACGACTGTGGCTTTTCATCTGTCCTTGATTTTGCAGAATGTTCTGGTTTTCTGTCCTCTTTTTATACTGTTGATTTATGCTTCTTATTATTCAGAAAATTGTGGAGACATGAGTGAATGGGCGTACCTTCATTGAAGGTTGTGCGTCAGGGCCGGCAACTCGGCATGTAAAAATATACTGCCAATCATTAGCGGACCGGAATTCCACTGTGGTGACCCCTAACCGGGAAAAGCTGAAAGACACAACAACAACATTATTCAGAAAATGCATGCTTTTGCAGTGCCCTGTTGCTCTGTGTTTACGTATCAATGCTTTAATGACCATCAGGTAAGTTTGTCTGAGATTGTAAGATGCAAGTAAGCTTTAATAAGCATACTATTAAAGAACTACTAACATTGAAAGCCTTTTTGTTGTTGTCATGCAGAGAATATTTACATAACTAGATAATGTATAAGCCTTAGGTGTTGAAATGCATATAACAGTATTTGTAATAAAAGACAGGCTTACAGTATTTCCAGAAGTTCATTACATTTGTTAGAGACTTGCAGTCATCTTTGTAGGCTTTACCCATAAACTAAACAAAATGCCAATCTATCATGTGTGGTCCATAACATGTGCAGTAATCCTTTAAGCAACTTATCATGAGCTTGTTTCTTGTTTGCTGTTCAGTTTTTACATTGATCATGTCTTCCCCATGAAAGAAGTAGATAGTTGTTGTCAGGCAGCAGGTCTTTTTTTGGAGAAGAAAGATTTTTACAAGTGGGGGTATCACACAGAGATTGCTACTTTCAGCATGTTACTTGGTAATTTTATAAAGCTGAATATAAATTATAATTAGAACTGCAGTGCAAGGAGAAGTGGTTTGAGTTGAGTGCTGCTTGTTTTTTTTTATACTTGATTTTGACTGACATTCCAGTAATGTATTTAAAAAGTAATTTATTTTTTCATGCATCACAACCTTTGTGTTTCCATCTAGATATAAAGTAAGTTGTCATGTAGCCAATGCATTGAAATATTTTTTTCTTCTACACTTCATTTGGTCTTGATTGGACTTTTGTAATGATAGTTTGGCACCCAGGGCAGCGTATTTAATTAAAATTCCAGTTGTTGTAGTTTTGAGCATAGCCCCATCCCTTTCTAGTTGGCCACACCCATTCACATTGACCCCACCCATTCAGCTGTCTCCTGCAGCCTCCCTTTAATTTGAAGTCACCAGCTGCCAGTGCTAGGCAACAGCCACTATGTTGGTAGCACACTGCATATTTCCCACCGATAGTAACTATGGAGTGATTGCAGTGGGCTACAGAGGGCATGGCACCCTATCCATCTGTCCAATAGGCACATACATGCAGACAATTCACTTCCCCATGTTCCCCACTGGACACCTGCAACACATGTGGTGCTATCAGATGTGACCCACAAAGGACATACCATGCCTGAAACACATGCCTTGTATGGACAGATGCCACTGACACCAGGGAATGCCGTTAGAATGCTATCAATGTAGGTGCAGACTAAACCTGCTGTCCATTACCAGTTCCTGCCACTTGAGGCCGGGACTGGCACATCTGATGATAATCTGTGTACACATGTGCCAGACACCCCAGGTACAGTTCCACATGTCACTGTACATGCAGGTGGGAGGTGTGCACATCTCAGACACTGTCCATGTCATGGACTAAGGAACACATACATGGCAAGCAATGCACAGCACTGGTCACATGCAATAGTCACCCAGGTGACTGGATGGTGAATACAATAGCCACCTATGTGGGCAAATCCAGAAACTACACTCCTGAGCCACAATGCAGACCATTGTCATGTGGCCTAATACCCATCACCTAGCCTTGTATAGCCATCTGGCACAGATGACCACTACACACCCATGAATTAATGCACCCATGCATGTCAGTACTGGCACTGTGTGTGTGTGTGTGTGTGTGTGTGTGTGTGCGTGTTATATGATGCATAGGATCACAGTCACACTCAGTACAACCCCCATTGGCATACTGATGCATGATGTCTGATGTCAGACACCTCCCCATACCCTTTGCTCATATAACCTCCGTATGACCCCTGTGGTGCATGTGATACCTGCACAGTAATGTGTTGTGGCAATCTCACTAGTGATGAGTTGTGTTCCTGGCCCTGCCAAATGTGTCAATGTTTGTGCATCCCTGTGAGTGTGGCTGTGTTGTCGCTGGCACCTGTACATGCTGACAGGCACATGTACTACACCTACTGTATAGCTACCATATCCCAGTTGCAGATGTCACTCACCGTCACATATACGTTTTGAGGGCTCCTCACCATGTGACCTATGTGGCGCATCCAGTAATTGCATGGAAATGGGATAGCACTACATAGTTGGCAGGGGGTTGATACCCTGTGCTGGTAGGAGTGTGACACAAATATGTTTAGGTTTCACTCTCCCACCCCTCCCTGACTTGTCTTTGACTCTGCCTCTCTAACTTCCTCTCTGGTGGATGTGGAGACCTACACCTGCTTTGCTTAGGCAGCAGCAAGTGCATTTTAATTGATGCTCATGATCAGCTGATGGCCTGTGCATGAATTGCAGCCCTCCTCTAGCTGATTGCATGTGGAATAACTGTGATAACATTCCCATAGCCAATTGCATGGAAACACACTCCAATATCTAGGAACATCATGTTGGTGTTGGTCCTTTCCATTCCCTGTGAGCAGGAACCCGATCTGTTGATTGGCAAACAGCATCTCAGATGGATTGGGGATTTACCTCTAACAACATACACTGTGGAAACAGGGCAACACTCAGGAGGGGGATGTGCCTGACCTGACTACAGACTGTAAGTGCTGCTATACTGCATTTGGAGTAATGTTGGTTTAACAGGGTGTGTGTGGATATAGCTGTCCTGCATGTTGCAATACCTGCCATGTCAGTGCTCTGTTTATGAGGAATTCCCATCTATAGGGTCATCTGCAGACTGGGCAGTGTGTGGTGCCTTTGGTTTCATGTGTTAACCACAGAGCACCTATCTGTGAACTGCAGAAGGTAGTGTGAGGATTGCAGTCTGTAGATGGTAGAACCATGACAGTTACTGACTTCATATCCCTCATAGGACATATATTGAAACAAACCCTGTTACAACAGTAAATGTTTGAGATTATCACAGCAACATGTCAATATTGGCCCTGTGTATGTGCTCCCAGCCACACCTCTGTCAACCTTTGTACATATGTCAAGAATTAAGAGGTGCATATGTGCTGTACACCATAACTGGTGACATGATATCTGATAACAAGCCAGTGAGATATCAGACTGCTACACATGTTATGTACAGTAGGGGTTATATTTGATGACATAACCTGGACATTCTGTGGTTGTGTGTACAGTACTGAGGTCTGTGCACTAATGGTGAATGTCGACTGTGTGTGTAATGTTAATATGTACTTTGGCCTGTGTACAGACTGTGGTAGATGTCATTGTTGTTGGTCCCGTCCTATCTGATGTTACATGCTGCTCCACTGTATGTTACCATATCAGCTTACATGTTTGTAGGGCCATACACACACATCCCATACCACAGACAGGCATCGGACCACACTGTGTAGTGGCCCAGTATATGTAGGGTTTGTTTGTGAGTGGCACATATGAGGATGGTGTTGAACAGATAGTCCATATACTGTAATAATATGCAAGAGTACCATATGTGGCTTTGGCTGTGTTCACATTGGATGTAGATATGCACTGTCACACAGGTGTATCTTACCCTGTGCTGTGACATGCCTCTAGAGCCTGCTATATATGCAGGTACATGTGCATTCCCTCATAGGAAATGTAGGCCAGTGTTGAGCCAGTCTGCCTGTAGCCTGCACAGTGCTTTGTTACGTGCCTCGCAGCTTAGTGTACTTACCCAGTGAGATGTCATATCCAGAAACTCGCCAGATGTACTCCTGCTGGGCCTCCCTTAACAGTCATGTATGCCAGACAGAGCAGTGAGATGCTGTACAGATGTATGTCAATATCTAGTGCATAGTATGTGGCCATAGCACCTCTGTATCAGCGGTTAGTATGTGTCAGGACAGACAGCGTTGTGTGAATGCAAAACCTATGGGGGCGTTTGTATACCAGTCATTACATGTTATACCCATCTACATGGCTGTTAACATCCACATTGTCAGACTTGGTCCACATGTTTTGCACTAAGGGGTTCTGTGTATACCTCTGGACTGTCCAGAGTGTGTCAGAATGTCCACATATATTGGCCAATATCTCTGCTGTAGTCCACAGTAGCATTACGTGCTAGCATCAGTATGTACTATGATGTCCTTAGGATGTCTGTCAGTAGCCAATGGAACACATGTGAAAAGAAGATGTGACCTCCCACAGACACCATGTCTGTGAAGACAATCACTATTATAGTAGCAATAGTATACTGATATACCTGCTAGACATACCTGACATCCCCTTGCACTATGTAATTGGGATTATAGGGGCTGAGGTAGGCCTAGACTCCATGTTCAGGGCATATGGTGGAAATATATGTATATATAATTATCCAGACATTTCTATAGATATATACACATATACATATTGACATATATAGATGGGTATGTATATGTACATATATATATATATACATATACACACCCAGATATATACATATACAGAGCAATATATGTCTACACATATACAGATAGTGATACATATGCACATATACATATATCACGATGCCATTCCTGCCAGCAGTCCACTGCTGTATTCCCCATTCATACGATGGGGCTGGGGCCATATATGTGTGGGCTTCACCTACACCATACATGTGGGTCCATATGCACTCCAGAGGCCAGTGTATGTAACAGTGGTATATGGGCTTGTATTATTGAGTCTGGGGGGTGCACCATAAATAACCTAGGCTGTTACAATATGTGGGGGTATCAGGTGTGAGCTGCCTTAAGGTATCTGGATGTACAGTACCATACAATTCACCTATATTGACATTACTTACATAAATTGGGTCATTGCAGGCCTACTGCCTCCTGCCATACAGACTGTTCTGTTTGTCAGAGTGCTTGTCAGTTATGCCTTGCTATGTGACAGTTACATCCCATTTGGTCAACTGAAGTCTTTACTACCTAGTGATTGTGTACAGAGTGTAGATAGCGGCTGCTGAACTATACACCTGCATTACTTACTGTTGATTGTTTGGTATCCTGTGGCCCAGTCTGTCTTTACTATTGTACTATTTGAAGGGCTTGGCCTGGACAGCAACAATTGTGAACCTTTCTAGACTACTGTATTAGTATAACTGTTTCACAGTTGCATTACTCTGTTTATATGGATGCCAGTGTCTGAACAGCTATATGACATGGCATATAAAGCTGTAATAGTACACAAATAATGGTTTTCCATTTCTGCAGAGCTGTGTGTGTTGTTTTTTGTCTTATACCCTCTCTGTGAGTATATGTTGCAGGCAACGACTGTCATTTGTATGGGTGGCTCATCCAGTGTCCAGTCGTTAAGGTGTTAACTGTACGCATAGTGGCTGTTCCATATTGTGTGCACCTACTACATAAGTATCTTACTGTACATATCTCTGCGTGTGTATGTGTAGTCACATGTATAGCTATATATATATATATATATATATATATATATATATATATATATATATATATATATATATATATATATATATATATATATATATATATATATATACAGGTATATCTGTATCTGCATATATGTGTCTGTGTATATCTATCCTGGGGATGTTGATAGCTTCCACTATTTACATTTCCTATGGGAGCCAGACTGTACTGCATAATATGTTTCCAATACCAGCCTGACATCATACAGGTGGGATGTAGTACTGTTAACATCTTGCACCCATGTCGTGTCAGGTTATGGGATCTGCAACACTTGGTAGTGTATTGCAGGGCAGACGTGTTTGGCTGTGGGGGTGGTGGGGATACCTATTCATACAAGACGTATATTGTTTGGGGCCTCACAAATCCATTAACGGTGCATGTGGGCATAGATGTTTTAGTTAATCTCCCATTGACATCTACACATGTATGTCCATATATACCTATATAGATATATATATCTGCTTACATATATATAGCTATGTCCGTATATACGTACATAGAAATATATCTGCTTACATATATGTAGCTTGCTGTGTATATGTTGAGATATAGGTGTTGACATATATATGTGTTGATGTAACCATTTGCATGTATATATGTTCAGATATATTTCTATATAAGTATATATATATATATATATATATATATATATACATATTTAGATACGTTGTATCTATTTAGATATTAATATATTTACATACAAACATACATCTAAATGATGGAATACATTCTCTGTACTGTTTAATGTCTGGGCTGGATGATATGTTTGTGAAAACATCAGGGTTATGTATATCTGGCATGGCTTAGTGGTAAATCACTTTGTATGTGGTATGTAGGGTCCTGGGTTTGAGCCTTGCAGTGGTTCTTTATTTTGATGCTGGGCAGAACACGGGCCATTGGATAAATAGTGATTAAGACATTTTAAAGCAGTTGTGTGTGGGTTTGCACAGAGGTAAGCACTGCTAACTTCCAGTTACAGTTTCTTATACTCCGTTATATTCTATATTGCTTAACCGGTGTAGGCATTGCTTACCCCAATGCAAACAGGCTTAAACCCACTTACTGCTGCTTAAAAGTGCTTACTCCCGCTTACCGCTGGACTAATTTCTTTAAAAGAAAAGAAAAAAGGGTTGATAGGAAAGTGGTGAAAAAGGGGCACAAAGAGGGAAACACAGTAGGGAAAATAGCTAGGAATGTGCAGGAAGAGTGTAGGGAAGGTCCATAGCTGCCCATTTCTTCTACAGCAACAGCTGTGCATATACACTGAATTTGGAGGTAGGTTTGGACACTCAAACCCCTAGGAGAGGGGTTAGGACAACAATAATGAGTTGTGATGCCAATTAGACTGGATTACATGTGTCCAGTGGACACATGTGCAAAATGGACAACTATATATGGGGCGAGATTTTTTTGTGGGAACAGATTGCCCTTTTTTTTTCAGATGAGAGTGGGATGTCGGGGAGGGGTGGTAGGTATATTTGGTGAGGTAGGTTGGGTAGGCTAACAGACAAGACAAACAATATGCATACAGGGGTGGTATATGACACGTGGGGGTAAACACCTTGATGGGGAAGGGTGTTGGGATATTGGAAGCCCACAAGCCCCCTAGTGGTAACAGTGGGACTGTGGTCCCCACCCATGAGCAATCACCACTGCACCTTCACAGTCCCAAAGGTGGCTGTGGTGGGGGCTGAGTCACAAAGCTAGGCTGACTCTAATCATGACACAGGGCCCTCGAGCTGGTGTAGATGATCACCAAACTGCTCATTGATCACTCTACACACCACGACCCCGACCTGGGGATGGGTGACAGATGCCTGTCCATGCCCACTCCCAGGGGGGGCAAGCCCCATCCCCTGAGGCAGTTCCACCCAAAGGTGGTACAGGACCAACTGACAGGGAGGTCCCGAGTTGGGCCCCAAACATGCTGGTACCCAGTGTCATGGCCAGCTGAGGTGGGACAGGTGGGTCCACTGGGACCGGCCTTCCCAAGCGTGCTATAGTGTTTACATTTCATCATCATTTGTGGGTTAGTACTAGTCAACACATTCCAGGGTTAGATATGACAGCATGCATAGATATTCCTATTAACCCAGACATCAGATACAGAACAGTTGCATAGCAAACAGAACACATGCATATATGGGACCACAGTGGTAATAAGAACAGCATGCGGGTACATTGATGGCACCATGCTACCAATGTTGGAATAATTCAATATAGCACATGCATGGGAACCATTAACATTTTATCAAACAATTGGACATTATCAGAACATAGGTGTCATTACATACTGGTTGGGGTGGGTATGTTGATTATTGTTGGAGATATGGTGGGGTGGAGAGAAAGATGTCAATTAGCAACTAGTATATTCCTGTAGTTTACATAACTTTCCTAGTTAGTGCTGTTATCTGTACCTTACAAGTCTTACTACACTACCCTATAGCCTTAGTTTGGACAGTGATATGGCTGTCATCATCATTACACATGAACTGGTATTACCTGCAGTATACACCTCTTACATGGTATACCAGTGGAAGGAATGTTTGTTAACACTAACTAACTGTTTGTGCACATACTCCTGGATTCCAGGTTGATGTTTTGCACTATGCTATCCGACTCTTTCTGCACAGACTCTAGCCATGTGTTGGCCACATGCTGGTATGCCTGGACATATCTAGAATATTGCCCTCTTCCACCTTTAGTGATCTGACACGCACATATACATGCTTTCCTACACAGTTATATTATGTAGCACAGTGTGGGTGACAGTGACCAGAGATACTTTATTATTCAGAGAAACTGCAACACTCACAGTTCACTACAATACCAGAGTTAACAGTACCAGTACTGGTTATAATGGTCTGTATTTCACAGCACAGTGTTCGTATCCAGCGTACCTGTGGGAGCAATGTTTGTTAGCACTACCTGACTGTTGCCGCACACAGTTCCAGATTACATATTAGTATTATGCACATACATCTCACTCTGTTACTGTACACACTCTGGTCATAGCTTGACAACATGGGAGTGTAGATAGGACATTCTTGACATATTCCTCTCCTAATAGTTTTGGGGGTTGCTACAGTGACAGATGTTTTTCTCATAGATGTTTGCCAATCACTTGTATTCCCTGTTTGCTGGCTAAACATCTGGGATCATCCCACAGATTTACCAGGGTGACAGGGGGACAGGCAGAAGATATGGACACATATACTGGACATTCTGGCCTCATCTGTACAGTTGTGGGGTATGAATCTGTATGCAGCCTAATTCCACTCCTAGGATTCAGACCATGGCTGTGTCTGCTACAACTTAAACACTGTCCACCACAGTTGTGTCTGCTATATAGATATTGATGTATATCTCCTATCTGCTTTCTGTCTTATTAATCCCCTGTGCTTTTGCATTCTGACCTTGTATTACAACACTCTTATACAGATTTCCTAGACAGTTTTATGTTGTAGGACAGTTTGGGCGACAGTGATGCGTAATACCTCATTATTCACAGCAACTGCATATCATTCTTGTATTTCTGGTCACAGTGTTGGTATCTGACAGACCTGTGGGAGGAATGTTTATTAGCGCTACCTGAAAGTTCTCACACACAGTACCAGATTCAACATTACTATTATGCACATACATCTCACTCTGTTACTGTACACACTCTGACCACAGCTTGACAAGTTGGGGTGTAAATGGGAAATGCGTGGCTTCTTGGTCACATAAGGTATTGGGGAGTTGCTAGTGTGCCAGCTTTGTTCTCATAGCTGTGTGTCAATCAGTTGTATTTCCTGTTTGCTGCCTATACGTCTGGGATCATCCCACTGATTTCCCAGGGGGACAGGTTGATAGGCAACATATATGGGCCACTTTAATAGACATTCTGGACTTATCTGTACAGTTGTGAGGAATGATTCTGTATGCAGACTACTACCACTGGCTGGATTCAAACCGTGGCTGTGTGTGCTAAATAAACAGCAATTCACAGCTTAGTTGCATGTGCTATTTGTTTTTTGTTGTCTGTGTTTTCCATGTTTACTGTCTATGTGTCGCTCAGTTGTACTAAATGGCCTCTGGGGATTACACCTGCCATATACAGGCATTCCTACACATTCAATTTATGGTGCATAGTGTGGGTAACAGTGCTTAATACTACAGTACTATTACATGATTGCATATCTGCATTACCGTATGATACCAGGATATACACATGCAGTCCAGCAGTTAGACCTGTTTTGTCAGGCTATTACACTTTTACTGACTTGCAAACAATATGAGATACTTACTGCCATATTCTGTAGTGTATGCAGTACTTGCCTTGAACAATGCAGGTTTTATACTAGCAATTAATTTACTACTACTTTTATTGTTATTTCCTATGGCAGTAAATGCATGAGTATTACTGACCTGCGTCGTGCCACAACCTCACCAGGTGACTGATGTGGGCCTCCTCATTTGCAGCCCTCTCCATTGCAGCTGTGGGTGACATAACAGGAATATTTAGCCATACCTAGCCATGATATACCTGAGCTGGCAATTATTACACACATACTGGGGTGATACTTACACACATCTGGAACATCCCCAGATGCTCTAACCTCTTGGAGCCACTCCTCCAAGAGGTCCCCTTTACACCGCATCAGGTCGGCATAGTGGTGCCTGACCTCCTCACCAGTTCGGGATATGCCAGTGGCACTGGCGAGGTCACAAGTGAGACAGTTCCAGGCCTCCGCCTTATATTGGGACCCCTGGTACTGGCCCTGCAGCAATCTCTGAGCATGGTCTTTAACTAGGAGTCCTGCCATGACCTTGGACTCCTGGATGCATCAGCACTGTGCCTGGAAGCACACACTTTCTTCCCTTACTGCCATAGTGCCTGCAAGGGGAAGCTACAACCATTTATGAGATGTATTCCCGCCTCTTGGGTTTAAGTAGGGCTGATTTCCCGCACTTTTCCGTGATTGGCCGGTTTTGAAAAGGCTAAGCTATGGACAAACCTGCTTACCTAGGGTTGGCATTGTTTAAAGGGGTAGACCAATGGGCACATTGAGTTAGCTGGTCTACACATTGCTTACACCTCCTAAGCTGGCATGTGCAATGCTTAGCGGTGCTTACATTAGACTTTGCATTATATTTCCTTTTGGGCATTGACTTCTTATTCATTGCATCTTATATATCTGCCAGGTATCCACAATTAATGTGTACGTATACTCTATGGGATCCTTGTGTTTTATTGGGGACTTCAACACTCTATTACAATTACACCTCACTTCTGGGCTTACTGCTGTACTCCAGTTCACATATTTATGTTATGTAGTGGGTTATGGAACATATAACTGTATACTAATTCCTTTTACAGGCTCAGTTTGGCTTTACTATGGTGAGGACCTGTTTGCTGATACCTCATTCTTCTGTACTTCTGTAATGGCTTGGTGGTTAACTGCTGTGACTATGGTGTATGGGGTCCTGGGTTCAAGACCTGCATGGTTGTTTATTTTGTTGATGGCCAGAACAAGGGCCGTTGGATACAGAGTGATTAAGGCATTTTTGAGTAGTTGTAAGTGGGTTTGCGTGAAGGTAAGCACTGCTAACTTGCCGTTACATCTGCTTACAGAGAGTTAGCTTTATAATTGCTTAGCCAGTGTAGGCATTGCTTACCGCCGCACAAACGGGCTTACGCCAGCTAACTAATGCTTAAATATGCTTACTACTGCTTATTTGTGCTTAAACCTGCTTACTAGTGCCTTATTCATTATGACACTGACACCTCACATGTGCATTTACTGCAGTACTCCAGTTCATAAAAATATGTTATTTAGTGGGTTATGCAACATAAATATTACTCATAATGCGCTTTGCTATAGGAAATGGAATCTGCTGCAGTGGGACTCAAATCGGGAATGTCTGCTTGTAAGGCGAATGCTCTGCCCACTACACTATTGATGTGCTGCTTCATTTGCATATATCTTCCTTGTTATCCTCTTTAGCCTTTTAAGCTACATTAACCGTAGCTAAGCGATGGGAACACACCAGCTAACCTACGGTTAGCTTTAATCAGATTTTTAAAAAAATATATAAAAGGGTTTCTTCATTTTATTTATATGTACTTTTGCTGTTGTACGCATGAGGGACTGTTGGTGGGGATATGCTGACACCTATGAGCGGTCTCCCGCATTTCTTACTCCTTTCTGCTATTCTGCATTGCGGGGGCATGTATATTCTGAGGCCTCTGCTCTTAGACAGGCCCCCTGCAGTCTTACACGCTCCATGTAAGATTAGGAGCTCAGGCAGCGCACCTCATTATTATGCATGGCGCACTGCTGTCCTGCTCCTAAATGGTCGCTTTCATTCAGGACTAAGCTAGTGCTACACGGAAGATTAGTAAATCTGGGGGATTGACTTTGCATCTATCTCTCAAAAAGTTAAACCTTTTGTGTGACTGCTACCAAAGTTTTTTTTTTTTTTTTTTTTTTATGATAGTTGTCTTATACTGGGTATGAACAGTTACTGTGTACTTTGTTTCCCAGGAAGTAGTGTGTCTGGTGACAATCAACCATATAGAAAGTAGATAAGGGGTTTTGCCAATAGAAAGTATCATTCTCCTTCTGGGAAAACTGTGTGTGTGTGTGTGTGTGTGTGTGTGTGTGTGTGTGTGTGTGTGTGTGTGTGTACATGAAGTAATTTATCTTTGACAAATCAGCAGTTGCTATTGGTATAGTGCATGAGAAGATAATGGACTCAAATTGAAGTGAACAAATTGCTGGGAAGTCAGTGGTTATAGTTCTGGCCTATGTTTGCTCAATGTGGTACTTAATTGGATATTCTCTACCCAAAGTTTCAAAACCCACAAACCTAAAGGACTTTGGAACCATATCCAGTCACAAAAATATTTGAAAAATGAATTTGTAAACAACTGATACAACACATAAATAATTATGGCCTTCTTTGCAACCAGTAACATAGCTTTAGGAACGTATTCGGTGCCATTACCACTCTTACAAAGTAACTACACATTACCGCATTATACAATAATATAAATAATGGTCTCATTTCCTCACGGATATTCATTGAAATGATTAGAGCATTTGAGACAATAAACCATAACCTCCTCATCCACAAATTAAACTTTTGCAACAACACAATCAGACTTTTTCAACGCTACCTAAAAGGGGAAAAAACATTCCAAGTGTTTTTGCAAATAATTTATTATTTGAAAATAGTACTCTGTGTATTGGAGCCCCCCCCCCAAGAACTTGTTCTAGAGTGAGAGTTTTTTATTAGCAATATTACCTTTAAACTCCAAAACTTTAATCTGTTTATAAAAGCAGATGACATATTAATGATAGAATCTAGAACAATACATCGATTCTTGCAACATGAATTTCAGACAAGTTTTTTATCATTTGCTAAAGCCAGTGTAATGCTTTTGCTGCACTAAAAAAATGTTTTTCTTGCCTCCTCCTGTTCTTCCCAAAGACAGTAAAGGAAATCCCATCCCAAATGCCACTCACCGAAAGTATCTTAGCTCCATAATAGACCCAACTTCTCTCTTCTTACTGAAAATATTACTTCAAAAGTTCTAACATAACTGAAACTCTGCTATTATATCTCATATCTGCTACCCGTTGAAGCCTGTTTAACTATCGCTAAAATGTGCTAATATTAAAACAAGGATGTGGTTTGCTCTTGGTCTGCCAGCACTCAGTGCAAAATACTCAAAAAACTACAAACCACTGAAAACAAAATATTCAAATCTGTCCTGTTGGCAGACAGGAATGTGCATTATTGTAACCTTCTAAAACAAGGTACTTGAGTTCCTAAAACTGAAAGAGCTCTCCCACTGCATGCTACTTTGATTTACAAAATCCTCTGAACTGGTTACTACACCTCCAAAAGGATATCACTAATTAGGGATGTTGCCAACCCACCAAAAAGTACACAGGATGAGGCTGAAGCTCTAACAGTTCGCTGACCAAGATTCAAGAGTGCCATAGGTGAAAGATCCTTCTCCAAAATGGGACCTGTCATATGGAATAACCTCCAAAGTTAATTGGGATCCAATCAAAGTCTAAAATTCTTCAAAGTTGCATTAAGTTATCGTCTAAACTTAATGAGGCTTACTGTACTTGCTTTCACAAAACAAGTTTGGCCTTTTACAATCTCTACCAATGTTTTATTCTTCAACATATTTACTTATGGTTTTCTTTCTGATTATTTTACCAGTAAAATACATTGCATACATTTTATCTTATTTTCTAACTCTTCTCCTAACTACTTCTAAACACCTTTATTATATTGTCAAAACTTATTGACTGTTAAATAATGCATCAGTTTTACCACATTTTACAATGTTAAGCACTACTGCATCTAATGATTGCCAACTTTGTCAAATATTTATTGTACCAGGGTTGTGAGTGAAAAGGGTCAGTGGGCCAGCTCACCTACCCATTTAACAAACTGCAAATAAATAATCAGCTGTAGATGCTTGTTACTTCTGAAAAAAAAAAAAAAAGTCTTGTATTTCAATAACTTTCTTCAACTGCACAAGGGGGGGGGGTGCCTAAATAACATTCTGTGGTACAAATGAAGTTTCCATTACTATGCAAATGACATACAGCTGTACATGTTTCTTGTTCTTGCACAAAAAAGTCTAGCGCTTATGTCTTGAGAAGTTCCAAGGTGGTATGCTGCCTGTCCAAAACTAAACATGGACAAAGCAAATAGTTCAGTGTGGAACCAGGGGGTCAGGAACCAGAAATGACTGATATGGTACTAGCAGACTTTTAGTTATATACCTTGTTCTTCTGAACACTGTATTTGATTCTCAGCTGATACAGACTTATCAGATGTAATTTCTAGATATCACATTGCTCTGTGTTTCTGAGTTATCTCACATGAATTACCACAATGTTCTCTTGTTCTCTTACTAGAGCACTGAAGGGTAGTGCCTTTACATCTACAAGTAAAGCAGCACCCTACAGCAGGATGCAACTACGTAACTAAGACTAGCCTAAAATCTTCCTACATTGTGCACTGTGGGAGGAACCCTGTGTACTGCAGTCACCATTAAGATAACGTGGGAGGAAGCAGGAGTACCTGCAGAAAACCCATGCATACCCATGGAGAACATGCTGCTTTCATACAGGAGGCATGCCTGCCAAAACTGAACCAGAGAGCATTTTCCTACGAGGTGACATCGCTGCTCTCCTCATTATTGTGCCACCCTAAGATCACCTCATAATCCTTAAAAATCCTACGTAGGCATTATTCTGTAATTTGAGTTTACTATTTTTTTTCTTAGATTTATATTTGGCTGAAGATAAAATGTTAGGTGTTGGTAGACTGGTTAAAACTGTCAGGAATTAAGAGGTATTTCTATTATGAGTTACACTATGAAGACTTATGTTTCTAATGTTATGGTTTGCTTAATCATGGAGACATTTAGAACAGCTCTGAGCAATACACTAATTGAGCTTGCCTTTTGAATTTTTAGTTTGGTAAATCTAAGATTTTTCTAGTAGTTTACAATGGTATTGTCTGCTGTTATATTGTTTAAGTATGATGACTATCTTTCATTATACTATGTTTCCGGTTGCAGAAAACTATTAAAATAAACATGGATTTGGTTTAATAGTACATACTGCAGAAAGAATTAAACTGATTCTTTATTTCAGTGATTTTATATTATGTCCAGCAGTAATTCTGTCTCTGTACTATGTCTCCTACAGGCTTCTGAGGGGATATCAATACCTGGCATACAGGGCATTGTCAGACCCCACTCTGATGAACCTCCTGCATATCCACAAAATAAACAGTGCCAGAATTACCCGTTCTAAAGACTTAAACCTTGCCTGTGATATAAATAGAACCTGCTGGAGAGCTAGGTATGTATCCTAGAGACTATCCCATCTATGGAACAGGCTCCCCATCCATGTGAAGCAGAGTTCCTCCCTAATCCAATTCAAGTGCAACTTGGACAATTGGATGGGAAACTGGAAATTCATCCCTGGTTTGGCACCTATGTCTGTGATGCAAACAGGTAACCTGTAATGGTTCATCTCCCAGACCCATGCTTGTACATATCAAAGGTATCAGAACTCATCAGAAATTTGGAATGCATGGCTAGGCTTAAAAAGGCCCTTGTGGTCGTTAGCCTAGTAAACACCTATGAACCTATAATGAACAAAACATATTTCAGATATAACCATGGAACATTAAAACATCAGTAGGAAAATATGCAGTTTGGGAATGAAAAACAATAGGCATTCCATACATGTAATATATACAGCTAATTGTGGAAAAGACCAGTGAATCGAAACAGAGTATTGTACAGTTAGCATTATTGTATGGACTTGAACAAGTACCTGCTTCACCAAGTGCCTCTGGAACTGATTATTGGATGTTTCTTATGTCAGTGACAGAGCTATGTCAAGTGAATACTGCATCTGAGGAACACACCTTTCTTCTGTCACCCTAAATGTGCAAAATATATGTAATACATAATTATTAGTTACTCACTACACGTTGCCACCTGAGGTTACAGCCCCACAGCTATGTTCTCCTCTTAGGGCTAGTCGATGAGCCTGTAAGTGACTTTCTTTAAATCAGCGAAGAAGACCACAGAATTAGGAAGAAAAGTTGATTGAGATGGACATTATACAGCACGTGGGAGTCAGAACAGACAAAAGTCATAGAAAAACAAATTAGTGATCAGACTGTGGCCATTTAGTATTCTGTTGTCAGTTAATGATTCATAATTGATGCAGAAGCAGTAGGTGATGTGAATAATTTCCTGAAAAATACTGACATTTTTATTTGAGTGTGCACTTTCTTCCTGTACCTTCACTTTTTATTTCAGTCAGTGGAAGATGGGAATGCATTACATTAAATTATATCTGCAGTGCATGTTTCTGTTGAAAGTATAGCTTGTGTAACATGGAGTTTAAAATCTCTGTAATAGCTTAGGTTTCGGCATTTAGTGGGGCTAGTTGCCAAAAAGAAACTGCTCTCATTTCCTGAGCACACATTCCAGCATGTGTGTTGCAGTAATAATAGGCATATGGAGAATTAACTTAAATAAGATGTTTAGATGTTTTATTTGTAACCAACTGGTTTTGCCATCACCATGTTGCATTTGCATTGCAATGGAAAATACAGTGCAACCAGATTGTCAGCTATTCCATTAAGTACATACCATGGAATAAGAAGAGGAGGAGAATGTATGTTATTAATTGCTGTATGGTCATATTATGTTATAGGGGAAAAAGTTTTATGTTAGTACAGTAGCTGCAATCCAGTTGCTTGCAGAATATCAGCTAATCTTTATAACATTTCCGCTGGGGCGTGTTGATCTACAGTTCAAATATTATTGTTCTGTTTTCTGCCAGACTGTTTCTTTGACTTTTTGTGCAAGATAACCTGCTGTTTACATGGGACATACACTTGAGAAACAGGCTAGTAAAGCAAACCTATAATGAATGTAGATACTTTATTTATTCCTCCTGATATCTTTTGGTGAATATTTAATAATCTGCCACACTTGGCTTTGTTTTTAAATCAAACTTATGATGCCTTTCTAACTACAGTGTTTCTTCTATTTCTGCTGACCCTAGTACAAACAAATTGTCTGGTATTACGAAATAATGGATAACAGAAGGTTAAGCCTTCTAACAAAATTCTGGAATGAGCTGAGTCGACATTTAAAATAATAATTTAATCATACAAATTCAGAGCCGCAGCAAGTAAGCATCATCAAATTTCATAGTCATTGGGCACTTCCTTTCCAGATTTGCTGCCACTCACAGTACTCCATTTGTTACCACTTCGATCCTGCACCTTCATATGTTGCCCACAACACCTTTATAAATCCATCATCTGTAGCTGGAACATCAGTTCTCATCCACCAAATCAGAATCTTTCTTGATGTGAAACTGTATTACCTCAACCCAATAAGAACTTCTTCCTGCTCTACTGAATGCATGAAGTCAGTGCAGTCATATTGCATGTCAGGATCACCCGTTCACACAGTCCAAGATCCTTTCCTCTAAATGTGAAAGCACATATTCCAGCCCTAGTGCAACCCCCTCCAAGCAGAACTGTTTTCATCTAAGTCTAATATGTCTGGAGGTAAAACTTTGAGTACTGCCTTCTTACAGATTTTCACCTTCTGTTGTCCACTAAAGCCCCATGGAAAACTTTAACTGTCACAACTTTTCCTGTTAATCCATAAATTCAAGCAGAAATCCATCCAAATCTGAAGGCTTCCCTCTTTGGAAGGGCCTGGTCACATTTCATTTTTTTCATCACAGTCATCCTATCAAGATAATCTTCTTGTGTACTATCCAAATTAGTCCCTTTCCACACATCACACAAACCCTTCTACTGCCTTCCCTTAGCACTATAACATCTCTTATCTCACTTATAAAAGAGAAGTTGCCAGCAAGTATACTGCCCCCTCCCTCAAGCAATGGAAGTGGTTTCCCTTCACCAGAGAATGCGCTCTTAAGTGTGCACAACCTTCCTCTCCCATCAGGAGAGGTGAGTGGACCATGACTCTTCACTCCTGTCCCTCCCTGCAGAGGCCTCTAGCTGGACCCTAGTCACCTGGTTCATGGTAAGGACTCTATGTCTCTGTGTCATGCAGACAGTCTCCTATGTTTTAATGCAACTTAGGGTACCACTGATGTGGCCTTCTGTAGGAAAGGATATAATGATGATGAGGTTTTCAGGAAGCTCACTCTTGCCCTCTACTCTCTAGGGATTTGGTTAACTTTTAAAAAAAAGAATCAGATAAAGCAGGGCGGGAATCTCATAACACAGTAGTAATCTACTTGAAAAGCTGCTATTATGGTGAGTTACTAGCGCAGACATACTGTTTCATCATAACAATAACTCTACAGTGTAAGTATGTATTCATGTGAAAGTAACGACATAAATAATTTCACTGGAAACCCCTACTTGATGCAGTCATAATTTCCACTCTATTCTTGGATTTGAAGCCCAGATTTTAATACTTAGAAGACGTGTAGACACGAGTCCATGTGGTTATCTCCAAAATACACAGGACTGACACATTTGTGAAGAGTGCAGCAGTTTGGACACTGTCTACCCTAAACAGTGCCCATACTGCATTGCTGCTGGATTCATAATACAACACAATGAAATTAGTCAATGACTTGGAAAGGGTCTGCTTACAGATCAGTCTACTCAGTTCACTAGGCACAAAGGAAATAAATAGCTGGTCCATTTACTTCATGTCCTTCGTTCTACCAAAGTAATTGCTTAGTTACTGGTGTGCATCCACTGGCTGCATGATCTTCATTTGTTATTCTGAGGGTTGGAAAAAAGCATGGGTAGCAAGATGGTGATGATAATCTTCTTTGTGCATAAAAGAAGGCTCAGGCCTAAGGCTGACCCTATCTTTATGGAAAATAATATAAGTCTGCTTGCACAAGAAAGCTTGCAGTGCCAACATCCTTCTGGACAAAGCCACTGCTACCAGTAAAAGAGTTTTCTAGATAGGAACTTCAAACGTTCAGATGCACTGGGCTCAAAGGGAGCCAGTCATGAGTTCTGGATTACAAAATACGAGTCCAAAGATGAGAGTACCAGCTTCTAGGAATGTTAGAGTTGAAGTATCCCCTTTGAGAGGTGCGCTATGCACTGGATTGACAACAGTGGCTCCAGGGACACAGTATTTTAGAGAGGAGGTACTCCTTGACTGTGGGATAAGAAAGACCCTTTAAAAACACTCTGCTTTTTATTGAGTGACTTGATGGACTAAACACTGCTTCAGATATATGCCTCTAAAAGTGGTCCACTCCAAGAACCTCTTTCATTTAGGTAAGTATATTTTTTGTGGTAGGTCTTTCAGTTTTCTGCAGGATGTTAATGGCTTTCACAGAGTACCCTGCCCTAAAAAGGCACCAGGCTGAGATGATCTACCTGGCAAGCTTTAAAGTCCTGATGTTTGGCTACACTGAAATTCCTTGGTTGTGGGTCACAAAGATGCAGTACCAAGGCAGTAGAATCTGTGTTTTATTGTTCATGTAGATCAGTAGGGAAAACCATGTTTGCTGACACCAATGTGGGGTGGTCAGGAGAAGGGTGTTCCTGTCTGTAAGCGTTTTTGTATACCCTTTACAAAATATGTAAGGGCATGAAAGCTTACAGGAAGCATCCTTGCCATGGCATACTGAATGTGTCTACTGCTCTGGTCACTGGACCTGGAAATGTGGTGCAAAAGGTCTGCATTTGGTAGCTGTCATCCAAGATGAGCAGTTGTCTGTGGGGAAGAATTCACCTTCAAGAAATCTCTTTAAAAAGTCTTGGATCCAGCTTGCACTCATAATTGTTGAACATGGACTTGGTTAGGTTGCCTGCAAGCACATCATAAACTGCCAACAGATGAAATTTTAATTGTGCCACCATGTCCAAGAGCATTAAGTTTATGCAATTAATAATCAGCAGGGACTACTTTGTCTTTCCCCATATAACCTCACTGTAATATTATGTCGGATTATTCTGTGTTCCTGACCTCAGCTCTGACTGAAATGCCTTCAGCTCATAGCAGGGCCATCATTTCTTTGATAATAATGTGGTTGTTTAGTATGGCCGTAATCCAGCTGCTACTCAGGTTTAGATGTGCTTTGTGCACCTCCACATTAAGTCTTATACATATGTGGCCAGGATCTGTCTCCTTAGTGCTGGCCCATCAGATTGACAGGATTGAGTTCCACCTATTTGGCTGGCCCAACAAAAAAATTCTTACCTGATGGCTGGATTATGTGATAGCTGTCTGAAGGGATAACAATGATGTCACCAGAGCCTCCTCAGGTATCCCTGGGTTTTCCTCATGTGCAGACTGGATAGAGATATCTCATAATAATCAAAGCTGATAGATGGTTCACAGACCTCAACATTTCACTGTATGTGATCTTATACTTTTAGGCTAGGATTAAGAATAGGATCTTCAGTTCCTGGGCTGTTTTTTTTTTTTTTTTTTTTTTGAAGGAAGAGGTATTACTTTCCATGCTTTAGTGCAGGCTAAAGACTTGAACATTTCAGGTTTCCGACTATATTTTGAAGGTTTAGGGAAAAATCAAGGCCAAACCTTTTGTGAATGTCTGTAGTGCCATTGGGAGACAGAAGGGGATGGAAGTAAACTGGAAATGCTTGACACTCATCATGAATCTCAGAAAATTCTTGTGATTTCTGAGGACAGAGATATAAAGTTATATGCTCTTCAGATCCAGCATGACCAATAGGGCCTCTGGTCAAAGTAACAGGATGAGCATTTTGAATTTCATTATCTTCCATAGTGTGTTTAATTTGGATGGATTCAGAATGACTCTGCAGTGGCCATCTATCTTGGAGACAAGAAAAAGACATTAAACCCTGTTACCTCTCTCCCAGAGAGACTTCTATTGCACCACACATAGTAACTACTGCAGAAACACCCAGGGTTAAGGGTTAAGATCATCAGGTCTGGTAGACTGAGGAATCCCCATAAAGGTCAGGATAGCCCTGAATTTAACTTGCATCTCTGGTTGATAATACTCTTTACCCACCTGTCAAATATAAGACAGAATCATTTGCCTTGGGAGTTGACCAGACTACTGCCCTATGGGTGGCAAGAAGGGGCGGTGGAAAAAGGACAGGAGTTTGGGGGCTAGGGACATAATCAGTACTTGCTGGGGGATACTTAGATAGTAAGAAATTTTCACTTCTACCCCTACCTTGCTGCTTCCATCATCCCTTGCCTCCACAACATTCCTGTTTTCCCCAAAGGTTCCTTTTTGTTTGTACCATCCCATCTTAGTCTGCTACATATAGAATGGCCACAGCTTTCTTTGGGAATTACTACAATACTTTGGGATAGTAGGGGAGAGAAAAACTGCTTCAGTAACTCCATTGTCTTACCCTTTTCCTCCAGGCATTTAAAAAACTCCTGGTTTCTGGTTCATCAGAGTATGTTCTCTGTTCTGTACAGTCATATAACTCAAGATGTCTTTTCACAAGGTCAGCTCACTGGTGTTGAGGGCTGAATCTCTGACTATGATTCAGGCAATACAAGTTTGAATAGTGGCCCAGGGACCAGATAAGTTGGTTTGAGGGAGACAAAAAGTGATAATTTTATGCCTGATCACTTCTTAGGGTGAGTAGTAAGATGGGCAGGATGCTCATTAAGGCACAGTCTCCTGACTGGAATCCTCACTGGAGACTAGAGAACACAGAGATGCAGTCTGAAGGGCACAGAGGCAATGAAGGTCATGTCAAATATGGAGGCAAGTGACAGCCATTGCAGTATCCCATTGTACATCTACCTTTGAAAGTTATTTTCATACAGAGGTGGAACATGCAGCCATTAAGGAAACACCTAACACCCATGAAGGATGATCACGTGCATCACTCACAATCACTTGACACTCTCCCCATGGAGATGTGTCGGGGGGGTTGAATAAGAAATTTAGTGGGCTTGCCTGTCCCTTTTCTCTAATTAAGTCCAGGGGAATCAATGAGCCAATTAGGTGGAAGAGGGGAAAGAGGCTTAATGGACAGATGTCTCTTTACAGATTAAATATGCCTGCAAAGTTACCTGTTTCTTTTACTTCTGAAGCTGGGTGAGCCAGTGCGAAGATTGTAATTATTCCCAAACTGGAACATGCCTTATTTCATTTCATATTACTTCTCAAATGACATACTAAAGGGCCACACTCTTGCTCAATTAAATTTGTCACCCACTAGAACAGCACTGTTCTCTATTTAAGATGACAAAATGTTTCCCTGAACTGTGTTTGCTGTCTTTTTGAATTCTGTGTCTCAGACTCCTATGTAAATGACAATGCCAGCTCTTACTGCTACTGTAAATAATGCAAAAACATGTAAATGCTTGCCTGCTCTTTGTTCACATTCAATTGGATCTGTAGCTCTAAGTACTCCCCTCTAACGCATTCAGCTACTGGTAGTATAGCACTTTTAGCATGTTGCCCTATGCTGTTGGTTGTCTTATATTCTTCTCATTATAATCTTCCTTCCCTGAGCTTAAAGGTAAACTGCTGGCTCACTTTTCTTTCCTTTCCAAATATAACTCTGATCCGGGATCATTTAGTTCTGTAACTCCAGGATCCCCACTTATACTTCATTACATGCAAAGTTCCTTAGTCTTTATTGACTGGATCTACATCTTCTATTCTACATGATTTACCACATTTATCTTTAGTATTGCATGCAATAATCTGTATAGTGCTATCTCTGCTTTCTCATTTCTTTAACTATCACGATGTTCTGTGCAATACCTAGTTTCTCCTCATTAATTTGCTCACTACATTGGAATTGCTGTTACAGATTCTTCAGTTTGCCCGTGCTGTGTGTTTCTGTTCTAAAGTCTTTTCAGCAGTTTACTTCAAAGCATTTTCCTTTTTACTCAGCTACCTCTATTTAATTATATGTATCTTTCAGAAAACAGTGATATGTTTCCTTGCTTAGTAACTGTTGTTTACATTATTTATAGGTTCATCTTGTTAGGTGGTGCTATTTTATACCATATACTTGTGTATTTATATGGCTTATAATTTTATTTCACATTAATTATAATAGCAGTACTTATTGGTATATCTTTGGCAAGATTTGATTACTTTGTTTTATATTTGTTTATCCTACATGGATGCATTTCATGCCAGCTGCATTACATTTTTTAACACTGCCCTGGATCATGGATAAAAATGGTTGCTTGACCAAACTAGTTTCCTGGCTAACAAATAAATATTGAAAGAGTGAGAATTTACTGACCAATAAACTGGCTGCAGCCTCTAACCATTGCATAAATCTTTCTATATAGTGCCTTTTGAATTTGCTAACTTTCTTGACAGATGCTTTCAGGACCATACTGGTATTGAAAAAAGTAGTTAATCTCAATTTAATTTTGAAAGAAAAACAACATTTTACTGGTTAAGAATAAGTCATTCTAAAATACAGTTATCAATATTATTATGTTAAATGCAACATAGCAATCTGCTTTAAGTAATTACATTTTGAAAAGCAGTGCAATTTTATCATGCTCACAGCTCATTAAAATAAAACATCTCCCCAAGATTAATGACATTGTTTCACATTGCAGTCCCTTTTCAAAAGCATTATAGTCCATCCCTTCATTGCCCATAATGCTCTATCCAGTTCAGAGCAGGTGATTATGAGAGCATTCCAGAAACTGTGGGTGCAAAACAGGATGCACTGTTAACAGTACAACAGTCCATTGCAGGAAACAGTCACAGTGACAGAAACACAAACCTAGAGACACAATACGGTGAAGTCATTCAGCCGACACTGCATGTGTTTGGAGGAAGACAGAAACCAGTGCTGCTAGAGGAAACCCTACAGAGATACAAAGAAAATCCATATGGGCATATGGAAAACCCACAAGTTAATATCCTTGTATGTAAACTGTTGCAACCATTTATTAAAGTCAACACTATTTTACAAACTCTTGTCTTTTTGCTCATTTTGCTGCATTCAAATATAATCTAGTTTTGCAGTCAGAGCAAGCCACAATTTCCATTTAAAGTATGTCATTTTTGTACATAAATACAGAAATATTCCCACTGTGAATAGCAATTCTCCCTACCCAGTATGAAATCCCATTTGTAGTGCTCTATCAAAAGTCTTTGGAAAATACATTCCCTGCTCTCAAATTAACTACAGGTTATAAATACAGCCAAGTAACATTCCATTTGAACAGTACAGCAGTGCAACTCAATAAGACTTGTTGAAGCGTGAATACTGAGCAGAAGTGAAGCATACACAGTTTAATAGTACCTGTTGCACTTCTTACACCTTCACATTTACATGAAAGTATGCAAGTTTAACATGTGCATCTCAAGGGAGAATGTTTCTATACTTACTCAAAGTACCTGCATCACAAATTCAATACTAGGATCCAGAGCCCTATTATGCTTCAATAAGGCACTAATATAATGCATCCTGGCATCATTGCACTAAATACAAAAGTTACAATATGCATCGTGATTGCATAAAAAAAGCAATGACATTTGTGATGTTTGTAGAAACCAACTACTACAAGGAGGTACAACTGTAGATATCATTATTTAGGCACAAGAATTCATCCATGATCCTTAGATGAATACACCATTCATACACCAAAGGTAGTCTTGGGAGTAAAGCAGTATTATGTAGAGGCTACTTAACTGCATACAACACTAAAGCAGTGAATGTGTGCTGACTAAAGAAAAGAATGATCTGACCAATATTCTAATATATTTGTCCTATGACTATTAATGCTATTAATGAGTATAAGAAACACAGAGTGAAATATAGATTGATTTTTGCAGTAGTGTTTTTTATGAAGGGAGTTCTACTTTTTTATTAATGCTAAAGAAGGCATTTCTAAGCTAAGGGAGTTAGCAGTACTTTAAGTTCATGAAGGGCCTCACTGAGGCAGATGCCTGGTGTTAGAGGCATGGTCTCAAGCTCAATGCCAAAAAGTGCATTGTCATCCCCTTTGGAAAAAACTCTGTACCCATGAACTACCACATAAACAGTAGTCTACTTAATGCCGAATGTGTGATAAGAGACCTTGGGAGCCAGGTGGACAGTAGTCTCTCCTTTGATAATCACATTGCACAGTAGCCACGAAATCCTTCTTTGTGGCACACCTCATCAGAAAAGGGTTCTCATCCAGAAAAAACGAGGTCATTGTTCCCTGCTACTAGGCACTCATTAGACCCATTATAGAGTACAACGCCCCTTTTGGAATGTACCTCACAAGACATCTGCAGCAGCTGGAAAGGCCACAGAAATACCTCACAAAGAGAATTACTGGCCTCAAACAGATGCCCTACACTGACCGTCTCAAAAAACTCCAGCTTTACTCTGTAGCATATCGCCTACTCTGAGGAGATCTCTGCCTAACATATAAAGCTATGTTAAACCCAGAGCTATTGGACATGCTACACCTAAAGAAATTCCAGTCCTTCCGAGCTACATACTCTAGGGACCTAAACCTTGTCACCACAATAAACAGCACATGCTGGAGGGATATATTCCTGTCCCAGAGACTTCCTATACTCTGGAACAAGCCACCCACCTTTGTCAAGCAAAGTTCCTCATTACCACTCTTCAAAAAAAAATCTTGATGAGTGGATGGGAAATAGGAAATACACCCCGGGGATCACTTCTGTGGCTGTGCTCGACAGGAGCACAGGAAATTAACTTTCTTGGGTGGCATAAGCCAGGGAACCTTGCTGGCTAGGCTTACTTAGGCTCTTGGGCCGATAGCTTGTACCTAGCTATGAACCTATGAACCTAAGTAAGGGAGGCTGACGATATGGTATTTGTACATATGAGTGACTCTGCGAGATCAGTGCAAGTATAAGAAGAATGTGAAGGGCAGCATGAATGGAACAGAAAAAGGAGAGGGTCTGTGTGTAATACAGCAGGAGAGCAATGCTACAAGATGTTTCATATTGCTGATCATCAAGTAGCATGAGTCGACACATGTTTAAGTATTATTGTTCTTGTATGACTTAGATAACTGATCATTCCTAAGATGGGATTCATGATCTGACCTGGGGCATTTTCTCATGGAAGTAAAAAAAAGCATGTGCTCTCCATTAGAAATACTGGAACTGAAATGTATAGTTGTTGAAAGGGGGACCCCATTTTCTTTTTCATAGTTTAAATAACTTCATTAAGAAGGTTGAGTATACTGGAATATCTGTCAGTTTATTATTATTATTATTTATTTTACATTTGTTAACCGGGAGAGTCCGACTGGATACATGTCCATTTTCAGCGGAGGCCCGGGGAGAAAAGCTCCAGGTACATAACAGACATATGAACATTGTTAATGCAAAAAAAGGAAGATAGTTGAGTTCTAAATACAATATAAAGATACATTACATCTTGGGAAAAAAATAACAGCAGCATATAAAAAAAAACATAGGTCAGTTACAAAGGTGAGGCGCCTTGTTAAAAAGCGGTTAAGGATAGTGAGGTAAGAGAAGGGTAAATGATAGTGGTTAATCAGGTTTGGAACAGGGACATTGCCAGAGAGTATTGAGATGGGGTTTAAGCTTTTTTTGAATTGTAGGAGTGAAGGTTCTGAGGTGAGCATGGTCGGTAGGGAGTTCCACATTTTACCTACAAAGTTTGAGAATAGAGAATCCCCAGCAGAATTATTGGCTTTGGTAGTTTGAGCTAAGATCTTATTGGAGGAGCGTAAAGATTGCAGGTTAATATAGGGGTGAATGATGTTTTTCAGAGCTGGTGTTTTCTCTGGGTGATACAGTATCTGGTGAGCCGTTTTGAGTTGGTTGAAATGGAGTTGGCTGGAAAACTCTAACCACCCTAATTGCTTCAAGTTAGTGCAGTGGTGCGTTCTAAAGGTGGAATTTGTGGCAAATCTAGCTATGTGATTGTAACAAGAAGCAAGTTTGTTAAGGGTTGTCTTGTTTAGGTTTGTAAAATGGGGAGGCATAGAAAAGAGTTGATAGTAGGTGTGTGCTGGCAATTGTAATTTTAGCGTGAGGAGTGAGAAAGTGTTTTACTTTATAGAGAGAGCCAAGCTTTTTATTGACGGTTTTGATGGTTAGATTGAAATGGGTGTCAAATTTAAGGGAGTTATCAATGGTAACACCTAATAGCTTTGTGTGAGCTTCTGGTAATATAGTGATTCCATTGGAGGATGTAATAGAGAAGGTGGGGGGAAGAGTCTTGTTAGTGGGTGAGAAAGTAAGTAGGTTTGTTTTGTTGGGGTTAAGAACTAGTTGATGACTTGAGAACCATTTTTCTATTAGGTTGAAGGTGTCTTGGGTTGAAGCAGTGAGGTCTGCCAGGTTGGAGGCAGTGCAGATGATGGTCGAATCATCTGCATATTGAATGCATGTGGCATGGGGGGGTGATTGTGGGCAGGTCATTAACAAAGATGGTGAAGAGAAGAGGGCCAAGAATAGATCCTTGGGGAACTCCAAGTGTAACAGGTAGGCATGTGGATAATTTGTCCTGCCATAGAACAGCCTGTTGCCTATTGGACAGGTAGGATTGGAACCATTTCAGCGTGGAATTGCTGAGTGATAGTTTTTTTAATGTATGGAGGAGTTGAATGTGGTTCACCATATCAAAGGCCTTGGAGAGGTCTAAGAAAAGAGCAGATGATAGTTTATTATTGTTTCTGAAGTTATTGATGGTATTAGAAAAGGATAGTAGGGCTGATGTGGTACTGTGATTTGGCCTGAAGCCATGTTGGGATTTGGCTAGAATTTTATTTTTGGTGAGGTGTTCCATCAGTCGTTTGTGGACACACTTTTCCATAATTTTGGCCAGGGGTGAGAGTATAGCTATAGGTCTGTAGTTGGTTAGCTCTAGTGAGCTACCACCTTTATGGAGAGGAATAATGTGGGACATTTTCCATATGGAGGGGATGAAGGCTTCTGACAAGGTACGGTTTATGATTATGGAGACGGGATAGGAAATGGCCTCAGCTGCTTTTTGCAGAAACTCAGCTGGGAGAAGGCCAGCTGCTAGCTTAGTGGGTTTTAGTTTTTTAAGAAGAGATGTTATAGAGGATATGGGTACTGGATCGAAGGTAAATAGATGATCTGATGTAGTTGTAGTATTCTGCTGGCATGGGTAGTGGAGTGGGCTGGTTGTTTGTTTGAATTGTGTGGCCAGGGATTGTATAGTTTCTGTGAAGAAACTATTGAATGTGTTAGCAATGTTTACAGGGCACTGTTGTTTGCAAGTTGTTGGAGTGGGGGTGGTTGCCTGGCCTGGGTGCAGGAGCTTGTTTAAGCCTGCCCAGAATTTTTTGGATTATTAAGGTGTTTGTGTTGGAGGTGGAGGAAGAAGTTTTTATCATTTAAGATCATTCTTTTAGTTTCACTTCTAAGTTGCGGAAGGTTTGGTGGGAGTGTGGGTCTTTAGAGGTACGCCATGTGACCCACATCTTGTTTCTAGATAGGATTTTGGATTTTGTTTCCTTAGAGAGCCATGGTGCGGTTTTGGTTTTAGTTCTAATGGACCGTATTGGAGCATGGGAATCTAGAATCTTGAGGAAGGTGGTGTTGAAGTAGATAACTGCCTCTTCAAGAGGAAGAGTCTTGAATATTGTCCAGTTGTGGGCTTTAAGTTCAGTTTGAAAAATGGAGGCGTTGAATTTATTATTGTTCCTGATTTTTTTATGGTTGTAAGAAGGGGGGTGATTTTCTTGAATTTGATAATATAGGTGAGTAAGTGATCACTCATGTCCTCTGGGTGAGTACCTGCTGAGTACTGGTCAGGATCTTTATTAGTAAGGATCCAGTCCAGGATGCTGTCTTTGTTTTGGGGTTTACCTAGTCTGGTAGGAGTGGATATGAGCTGAGAAAAGCCATGTAGATTTATGCTACTAGATGGGGAGCTAGATGAGAAGGAATTCCAATCGATGTTGAAGTCACCTAACACTATGGATTCCTGGGGGTGAGTTTGAGTTAGCCAGTGGAGAAAGTCCTCTAAGGTTTTGTTATTATTGTTGCCTGGGGGGATGTAAATACATGCTATATTTATGCTTTTATGTTTGTTTGGTTGAAGTTTTACAAGTAGAATTTCGGCATTGTTTGTTAGGGGGGGTTGTGGAGAGGCAAGGGAGATCTGTAATGTATGTTTGTAGAGTATGGCTACACCGCCACCTTTACGAGTTATTCGGTCTGCTCTTAGTATATCATACCCTGGTGGGATTATCTGTGTGTCTTTCGTACTTGGTTTAAGCCAGGTTTCTGTGAGACATAGTAGGTCTGGGGAACAAGTAGCTAAAAGGGCATGTAGGTTGTGAATCTTATTGTTTACACTTCTGATGTTTAGATGACAGGTCAGAAGAGAGTTAAAGGGTCTAGAGTTTAGATTGAGAAGTGGAGGGGAGGATAGGGTGGAATTAGAATTGAGTGGAGGGGAAGGGCCAGGGTTGGGGTGGATATCACCATCTGTAGCTAGTCTGTGATTCAGAGTGGTAATGAATTTGAGGGCTTTGAGTAGAAGTTTGTAGTAATGTTTATCATTTGGCCTAATATTGGTAGGTTTGATAATTACATAGCATTCGAGTTCTAACAAGGAGGGTGAGTAGGGAGTTGAGTCATGGCCTCTGTTGTTAATTATGGGGGAGGGGTTGGTTTGGTAGCCTTGGTGGTGGAAGCCTATGTTATACCAGGTTTCATATAGGGTAGCTAGGTAAGGGACAAGTAGGAGGGGAAAAAGAGTTAGTATGATAAGCTTCCTGGGTGGTGTCATATTCCATTTGATCTTAGAGGGCGGTAGTGAGGTACAGGAAGTTAGTGGACAGTAGGGGGAGTGGTTTGAGGTTATAAAAGTACGAGTACTGGGGGCGGGTGGAAATAGGGGGCAGGAGAGGGAGGCGAGCACGAAGCAAGTGCTCGCGGAGCGGGGTTTACACTAAGCCACAAGAGCACAGGTTTCAAGATGTAACTCCTGAATAATTAACTTGCAGGTGAGTAATTTCGTCTAAACAAACATCAGGTTCAATTCCTATGCTTTGGCAGCTTGTTTTTAAAATTTTATAGCTGTTTGCCTTAGTTTTAGAGTGTGTTCTGTAGTTTAAGTGGAGTATATGCAAACAAGCTTGGATTTTTTGTTTGGGTAAGCCTAAGGAGATTTATGCTAGTGCTGAGGACCCTTAAATAATACTTTACTTTAAAGTCTATACTAAAATGACCAGATAATGACCTGTTTTGTTTTTACAGGTTGTGGGCAATAGTAGAGTAGTCGCTCGAAAAGGGCGAATTTCTTTTCTGCCTCACGCTGTGCAGGGGAAGACCTGGGAGGGATAGAGAGAGAGCTTGATTTCAGAGGCAGTCAGAAGCAGCTGTGTAGCTTAAACAACATTAGACTACCTGAGGAAACCCTAAACTATGTTAGTGAAATCTTTACATATCTTTACATATAGCATAAATCATTATAACACATTAGCATTTTACTGCAACAGTGCCTAATGACTGAGAGTCAAACAATGTTGAATGTTGAATATCCTGCTTCTCAGAAATATACAGAAGGCTCCCAATTTTCACTCTAATTAACAGCCCTGCAAAGAGCTTGTCATACTAAAGTCTGGTTACCAAACACATTTAGCTTTAGAGACACAACTTAGCTTTAAAGAAACAAGTAGCTACAATACTCATGCCATTCAATAGTGCATTATGTAACTATGTAGCAAAAATGAGTTACATCAGTTACTATTAAATCACACAATTCAACTTAAATACATTTAACAGTCTATTAGGAACAATGAATAACAGCTTAAAACATACCTCAGGAGGTAGAGGCCGGTAACAAGGTCCTACAGCACTAGGGATTTGAAATTAATGGCACCAGACAAGGGTTATTTCAAACCTTTGTAACAGGGGTAGAATGGGGGTGGGGGTTTACACTAAGCCACAAGAGCCCAGGTTTCAAGATGTAACTCCTGAATAATTAACTTGCAGGTGAGTAATTTCGTCTAAACAAACATCAGGTTCAATTCCTATGCTTTGGGAGCTTGTTTTTAAAATTTTATAGCTGTTTGCCTTAGTTTTAGAGTGTGTTCTGTAGTTTAAGTGGAGTATATGCAAACAAGCTTGGATTTTTTGTTTGGGTAAGCCTAAGGAGATTTGTGCTAGTGCTGAGGACCCTTAAATAATACTTTACTTTAAAGTCTATACTAAAATGACCAGATAATGACCTGTTTTGTTTTTACAGGTTGTGGGCGATAGTAGAGTAGTCGCTCGAATTTAAAAGACTCAACTATCTTTAGTGTGGAAGAACAGTTTAGTTGATGTGTACATGAAAAGGATCTGAAAAATGGGATACTGGGACCATGGAGATGAAGATTAATGATGCAAAATATATTGGGTCCTATGTATGTTATGATTGTTTTCTTGCCTGTCTGAGAATACTGCAATCACCATATGCCATACAAAAGTTAAACTGTTGATTTACTTTATTAGGATGTGAGAAAGATTATACAATTAGTGGGTTTGAATACTGAAAACTTGTTTCTATAAAACAATTATGTAAACATTGGTCTTAGTAGGGATGCTCATAACTGTGTCAAAATAATACAGTATTAAATATTGGGAATTTCTAACTGCACTGTTTCTGCACAAGCACAGTAGGGATAATATTGAAGTGTGGTTAGTGATACTTAGCACAAGCCGCATATTTAAAACTGAGGGCAGTGGAAAATTAATAGAACTTGAATATGGCAGTAATGTTATATGATGCAGTTTCTATGCCATGAAACGATTCAGCCATTGTACTACTCCAATGTGACATGAACACATTTGTATAAAATAAGTTCTTACATTTTGGAAGCTTTAAAGGTTATTTATTCAAACATATCTGACCCAGGGATCTTCCTGTGGAAGTGTGAAAATGTAATATATATTACAATTATTGGAAATGAAGCCCACAGTAATTAAAAGTGGGGACCATCATTCATTTATTTTCTTATTAGTTCATCTAACTTCAGTAAGAAAAGTTAAGAACCCTAGGATACCTGAAATTATTATGACCAGGACCATTGGTATGGAGAACAATAGCAATCTAGCTGATGTAAAAATGAAAGGGGCTGCAAAATTGCAAGTTTCCATTTTGTTTTAAAGCAGGACTGTGGCCCTATCATAGGATCATAGGATGTTACTAGGCTAATAGCACTAGGGCCCTTACAAGCCTAGCCAAGTTCTACCCTTATTTCTATGATCGGCACCTAATGCCTGTGTCCAGGAGGGACACAGGTGGAACCCTTGGGGTGAATTTATGGTTACCCATCCAATTGTCCAGACTGCTTTTGAAGAGGGCCAGTGAGTTGCTCTGTTTGACAAGAAGTGGTAGTCTGTTCATAGGTGTGGTAACCTCTGTCAGGCAAATCTTTCTCAGCTGTTCTATTAATGTCACATGCCAGGTTAAGGTCTTTAGAGTGAGTAACCCATGTTCCATTTTACTTGCGGTTATGCAGCATTTCCAATAAAGCAGGGTCAGAGATTGCCTTGTATGCAAGGCAGCAATTGCCTCTGAGTAGTCTGTATGAAACAGAATAAAGTGAGAGTAATTTCAGATGATCCACATAGGACAGCTGCTGAAGACCTAGAATTTTCCTTGTGAGGAACCTTTGTGGCCTCTCCAATTGCTGCACCAAAAGGGGCATTGTACTCAATTATTGGCTTGATGAGGGAAGAATACAGAAAGGTTATAACTTCTTTTTTTCTGGAGGCAATGCCCTTACTTATGAAATGAGCAATATAGAAAGCCTTTCAAAAGTAAGATTGCTATCAACCTTTGTGCCCAGATCCCTCACCACTGAGTGCATACTTAGGGTGTTGCTGTTGATGTGGTAGTTAGCAGGAAGATTGTTCTTACTGAAAGGGATGATAATACATTTTTGTATTGAGTTTAAGGTAATGACCTTGGCACCGATTCTTTGTTTGTGTAAGACCCTCTTGTAGGATGGTGACATCATTTGGAGATTTTATAACCTGAAGATGAATTGTACAGAATATCAGGTCCAATCTATCTACTTATTTTCTTGTTTAAGAATTATGCAGCCCCTACATGCCACAGATAAAAAAATACTTTAGTAAAATGTGGTAAATGGAAACTTTGACTTCTAAAACTGTGTTAACAGGAAGGTTCATAACTGAGTGATCAGTGATATGGTGTTAAATACTGACAACTATTACTACAGTGCTTTCTGTACATACACTGTATAGGCAATATTGAAGTATGAACAATGGTACTTCACATGAATTATGTTCATGGAAAACTAATAAAAACTTTGATATGGTGCCAAAATGACCTGATACAATTCCTCTATTATGAAATGATTCATTGTTATACTGTAGTGGTTTGACATGACCGTATTTTATACTGTGAGCTTTTAAATTTTGGAAACCTGAACATTTAACCGAAAATTAACTGATTTGTTTTAATTAAGGTGTTTGTAACTAGATGTTTGATAATGGAATGATAACAAAGTGAAGTGTATTCAAATGTTAATCTTGCATTTGTTGATGGGGTGAAGAAATGATATCTCATGTTGGGACAACAAGTACGCTTCATAAGGAAAAAGAGGTGAAAATCAATGTTTGGAATGTGGAGTCAGCGTTATAATGATAATCATTAATATTGTCTGTGATACTATTGGCCCAGAAGTAAATGGGCTTTATGACAATATTATTAAGAGGTGAAATAAGAGAATTTGGAGTTTATTGTATGGTACAATATATCTGCTTAAAGATGGATAAAAGTGATTATTTGGAAGACTGCAATAAGAGTGAAGACATGTAGGATACGGTGGTCTTGGTAAAGGAACAGGGATTGCATTTCTTGAGTGAGGATGCTGAAAGCAAGTATAAGAGTAAAGTGGTAAAAGGAAATGTGGGGCTACCGCTGTTCTAAATTGACTTTAATTTTCAGGATCATAAATGAAGCAAGTCATGGAAACTGAGCTGGATATCCTGTTGAAGGTCTTTCAAATATTTTGTTTAAAAATAAAACTAGTGAAAATAGCCCTTTCCAAAGCCAAAAACACAGCATCAAAGGGGCCAGATGGTGTCCCAGGCTGCGTCTTGCACGAACTACAGAACAAACTAACCCCCACCTAAACACGCTGTTCAACCTCAGCCTCTCCACAGGCTACGTGCCCATAGAATGGTGCACAGCAACGGTTATTCCGCTCCACAAAGGAGGGACCACAACTGTCCCTGGTAACTATCGCCCCATAAGCCTGACTAGCCTGGTCTGCAAGGCTATGGATCACATCATCATGGAACTCATTAACAAAGACATTGGGAACCTCCAAACACTTGACCCAACCCAGTTCAGCTTTGTTAAGGGCAGATTATGCCTACTAAACCTGGTTGACTTCTTCAAGACAGTCACCAAGGCCATAGATGAGGGAAAGGTGGTTCACACAGCCTACCTTGATCTCACCAAGGCATTCGACACCATTCCTCACTCAGGTATTATAGAAAAACTCACCAGCCTGAACATAAACCCCTACGTCACAAGATGGGTTGCCAACTGGCTTACAGACAGAACTCACACGGTAAGAATAGTGGGCTCCAGGTCCGACTCTAAGCCAGTCACAAGTGGTGTCCTGCAAGGCTCGGTTCTGGGACCCCTACTGTTCGGCATATACTTCTCAGAAGTACAGGCAAACATAGGAGGACTATGGCTAATCAAGTTCGCCAATGACTGCAAACTGGAAGCCATAATTGACTCTCCGGCTGACACGGACATCCTTCAAAAAGGCCTTACTGAGACAGACACCTGGTGTCAAAGTCATGGCCTCAAGCTAAATGCCAAAAAATGCATAGTCATCCCATTTGGGAAAAACAAAACATCCACAAATTACCACATAAGCGGCAGCCCCCTTAATACAGAAGAGGTAATAAGAGATCTGGGGACCCAGGTAGACAGCAATCTCTCCTTTGACAATCATATTGCCAAAGTAGTTAGTAAATCCTTCTATGTGGCCCATCTAATTACTAAGGGGTTCGCATCTAGAAATAAAGAGGTTATTGTGCCCCTCTACTCATCACTCATCAGACCCATCATAGAGTACAATGCCCCATTTGGGATGTACCTTACAAGACACTTCCAACAGCTGGAAAGACCACAAAAGCACCTCACCAAGAGGATTACTGGCCTCAAACATATGTCCTATGCAGCCCAACTGAAAAAACTCCAGCTGTACTCGGTGGCATATCGCTTACTCAGAGATGATCTCTGCCTGACTTACAAAGCCATGTCCAACTCAGAATTGATGGACATGCTCCACCTAAAGAAATCCAAGTCACTGCGAGCCACGCGTTCTAGTGAGCTAAACCTTGCCACCACAATAAATAGAACATGCTAGAGGGATAGATTCCTGTCACAGAGACTTCCCATGCTTTGGAACAAAATTCCTAACTCCACTAACACTCTTCAAGAGAAGCCTTGACGAGTGGTTGGGTAACAGAAAATGGACCCCTGGGATCACTTCATTAGCTCTGCTTGACAGAGGCTCAGTTAATTAATCAATGGGGCGGTGAATGCCGACACCCTCTGGCTAGGCTTAAAAATGCCCTCGGGCAGATAGCCTAGTACCTACCTATGAACCTATGAACCTATGAAGCTACTTAATTTGTTGTTCTTTCTAAGCAGTCGACTGGACAACATGTTTGATGATAGCAGTGGCACAATAGACTGGTAAGTTGAATTTGCTGGAATGATATCAGAGTGAAAGATGAATGGAAGTGTAAGTACTACACTTAATATGATATCTTGAGAGTAATTTGTTATGATTATTGGGGCCCTAAATAGACCACACATTTGGGAGGAAGATGATTTAAAATACTTTGAAAATGTAATATGTTTAAAGCAGTATGTTGATGTGAGTGACAGATAAATGTTTGGAATGTTATATTGCCTGATGACAATTGGTTGGGCATGACTGCTAGTATGCTTCTAGAGAACTTACACAAGATAGGATTTTGGATAGACACAGCTTGGAGACATAAGAACCACAATATTATGAGTCTGGTGGTAAGAAAAGAATAGAATTAGAATACTTCAGAGAATGGGTAAAATTATAATTTGCATGCATATGTGCACAGTAGAATAAACAGGGAATAAGGAAGATATGGCAGAAAGTATTTATTTGTATCTCTTTGGGGAAGATGCATCCAATGTTTTGTGCAGGGAAAGTTAATATAATATGACATAAATATTACATTTGTGGAAATATATTTATGAACCTTTGCTATGTTCAGAAAGGAAATGTCCTGCTAAGGGATATGACCAAGGCATAATGTTATGTATTTAATAGCACAGAAACAAGAAGAAGGTAGCATCTAGATAAGGAACTGTGATATTTGTCGAAATGAGCTCTGCAGATTTAAATTAATTGTATTGCATGAAAACTGTATATATTAATGTATATGTTTTTATAGTATGGTGTTTCATGAGCAATGAAGAAAATTTTCAAAATATGCATCTGTGTACACTGTTGGAATGTCTGCTGCTTCCAAATTCTTCCTTGGTCACATGAAGATGATGCTTTATTTGTACTATAGCATCTTGATAATCTCTCTCTCTCTCTCTATATATATATATATATCTATATACGGATTCACTTTAGAAATTCGAAATACTGCAATATCAAAATTCAGTATTTCGCGCCCATAAAGTGGAATCCTGAAAAGAACGAAAACTCAGAAGCACGAAATTCAAAACCTTGCATACCAGAGATTTTGCATTAGTGCTTCTGGTGTTTCACTGTGGTTATGGATTCAGGTAAGTGTTTATGTGTTAAGGGTTTTGGGTAGGGGTTGTGATGTGTGTGTTAGTGTGTTTTGTTGTTCAGGTGTGCGTGTGTGTGAGGAGAATGTAGCTTGTGTGGTGGTGTTTTGTGTGTTTTTGTATGTAGTGCGACCTCGGAGTTAGAATATTTAAGTAGGGGGGGTTGTGGGGGTGCAGAGGGCTTGCCCCCCTGCTTTTATGTAGGACATAGCTTGTGTTTGTTTGTGGGGAGGAAGGTGTGTGTTTGTGTACAGCAGAAGTGCTAATTCAAAATCTCTGGTATGCGAGATTTATGAATTTCGCACTTCTGAGTTTTCGATCTTTTCAGGATTCCACTTTTTGGGCTTGAAATACTGAATTTCGATATTTCAGTATTTCAAGTTTCTAAAGTGAATCCATATATATATATATATATATATATATATATATATATATATATATATATATATATATATATATATATATATATATATATATATATATATATATATACATATATGGATTCACTTCATAACATTGAAATATCAAAATACTGAAACTCAAAACACTGAAACCAAAATACTGAAAGCTCAAAATACTGAATACTCAAAATACTGAAACTCAAAATACTGAAAACACTTATTATGCGTAAACTCAGCTTAAACAACATAAATCATAACAATTTCTACCAAATATATGCAGGGGGCAAGCCCCTGCACCCCCATGAGCTGCACCCCCACCCCTGCTAATTAAATATATCAACTCCAAGATTGCACATAGTGTAGTTAAGTGCAATCTTGGAGTAGATATATATAATTAGCAGGGGGTGTGGGGGGCTTGCCCCCCTGCATATATTTGGTAGAAATTGCTATGATTTATGTTGTTTAAGCTGAGTTTATGCATAATATGTGTTTTCAGTATTTTGAGTTTCAGTATTTTGAGTATTCAGTATTTTGAGCTTTCAGTATTTTGGTCTTCAGTATTATGAAGTTTTGTCATTTTCAGTATTATGAAGTTTCAGTGTTATGAAGTGAATCCACACACACACACATCTATATATATATATATATATATATATATATATATATATATATATATATATATATATATATATCTACCACCACAGAATTGTGTAACCATGGAAGCAGGAAGATGTCCTCCAAAATCTGAAAAACTATAGACACTGAAAATTCTGGTTGGGAATTACAGAATCAAAAGTGAAGTACTGCAATCTGTCTGTTGGAGACATAGCTAAAGTGTTAACTATCTGCCTGCAATGACTCTAAAAACTTTATTTTGGATTTAGAGGTATTGAGGATACAATATGTTTCTCAGCAAGAAACAGGTAGTCTTCAGTTCCGATGTTAACAATTTTTTTTATCATTACCTGTTTGAAATCTTTACTTTCCATTCATTGCATAAGTTATTTACTGTTTATGTAGTTATCTGATTACTGTTTATGTAGTTATTTGAAAACAAAGTGCTTTAACTTGTTTATCTTAAGTAAAGAATTGTATTATCTAACTTTGAAGCTTGTTGCTAATGCTTTACATTTTTAGTATAAGGGTATATGTATTTTACTTTGAACTGTAACTGTGTGTCATTGGTTTCATGAAAGATGACTGCTAGGGGATAATTGCTATACTTTGAATATTTATCAGTTAGATTGTTTTAACAGTAAATAATAAGATGTCTTGATTTGTTAATTTTGACTAACTGATGGAAGAATTACTGTAATCTTGGGAAGGGAGAGTATCATTGCTGGAGAGTTGTCATTTACTTTCACTGTTCTGGGAAATAACGTGTGAATATGTGAACAAAATAATTTTATCAAGTGTTAATTACAATTAGTAAGATCTAAGTTAAAGGCACTGGTCTAGGTCTGAGGTGGGAGAAATCCTATGAAGCCAATGATTATAACTCTGATCTATAGCTATACAGTGCAGTGTTTGAGTGTACATGCCATTACCCAAGGCACATTTACCATACACCCTTAAGATCAATTGCCCTTAGTGCTTTAATAGGTACAAGTGGTGGTATTCAAAATTCATATTGTTTACTCAGCTTAAATATTGACAGTAGTTCTTTGGGAGTTATAGCATGTAGTCCCTGTCTACAGCTGTGGGATATTATAAATTGGACTTATATAGCTTATAAACCAGTAGTGATCATGAAAAAGTTTATCCACCTTTGCAGCCACAAAGTTATTATACATCAGTATAACTTGCGGAGCAGTTATTTTGTTTTCATAAGATTAATTAGAAAAATAGTTTGAAATTAGTTATGTAGAATATTTAAAAATGGCAGTGTCACAGCTGAGTAAAGCTTGCAAAACTAATGGAATTCTGCATGCTTGTATACCCAAGGAAGAAATAATAGCAGTTTAGCGCACAGCATAAAAGCAGTTCACTGAAACTAGAGACATCCATACAGTGGCTTAGGTATAGACCATTCAGCAAAGCAATTTAGTCCATCCAGAGATGTCCTCAGAATACATACTGAACTGAAAAGACAAAATTTAGAGGTGGACATAAAATGTCTTAAAGCTGCTAAGAGAATAAAGGGAAAAAAAAGCTGACCCTTCATTAAAGGCATGTGATAAATGAAGGAGGGATGTTTAACCATAGATGCCAAGGTCAGTGAAAAGTAGTTTCTTCAGTGTAAAGAAAGTATTAGTTTTATTCAGTCATTTGAAAGGGTGCGTAATCAACCCTAAACTGACCAGTGGTAATGGGTGATGTTTTTAACTCCTCTTCACATGAGTAAGACAATGCATACTGCATCAGAAATGGATGATGTGGATTGATTTGACCATTTCAAAGGGAAATGCCTTGTTCAAATGTTGCAGACCTACTCCAGAAACTTATACGTCTTCACTGTAAAACTAAGCTTAAAACTTCAGAGGGCACAGAAAAAAGGCAGATGACAATGTGAATGGAATGCAAAGTTGAAGGTACATGTGATGAAACTGGGCACAGACAGGCCAGTTGTCATATCAATAAATGTCAGTAATATGGGGAATCAAAAGAAGCTAAAAACTGTGATAGGGATAATAGCAGAACAGGTTAACACCTTCAGTTATCTGGGAGGGGTAGTTGAGTAGGAAAATCTGAATGAGGATGTCACGGCTATAATCAGAAGTGTTACAGCCAACTAGCACAGTGTGTCATGAGTAGGGTGTGACAGAAGAATGTCCAACAAGCTGAAAAGTAAGGTGTTCAAAACAATGGTTCAACAAGTGCTTCTGTAGGACATAGGAACCTGTGCAGTGAAGGCAGAGCAACTGAGGAAGTTTGAGGTAATGGAGATGACATGCCTGAGATGAGTGATGTGATTTACACTCCAGGTCAAGAAAAGCAGATTATGATGGTTTGTTCATATGATGATTTGGTGATGAAGATTTCAAAAACACAGGAGAAGGTAAGAGGAAATGTGGATATCCAGCTAAGAGATGGATGGATTGCATGAGAGAAGACAAGTGACAATCAGGTTTGACAGTCGACATAACATAAAAGAGTAACACTGAATTCAGAGAGGTGGCAACAGTTGATGGACTACCCTGATCCCATGTAATAAAATGTAGATAAGGGGGCTGATGATGGCGATTGCTATGAGTATGATTATATTGCAGAAATTAACATTTCCTCTTATAGGTGAGTTAATAGATGTCAAGTCACTACATTTGAAATGTTAATATACCTTATGATAAAGGAGCAAACACTCAGTATTTTGCCTGAAGACATGAGAATATGGTTAATGGAATGAGACTGTAACCCTGTTGAGGAGATGGAAAAAGAGCTGATCTCTATCTATCCAGCAGAGTGCAGTGACATAAACACCCTACCTGAATCCTTTTTGAGGGATGATAGTATTTTATTTCTAAGATCTGTATATCTCAACCAGTGTTTCACAACTATTGTGAATAAGCATTTCCTGTGACTGAGTCTTTTAATCCTAGAAATGGGAAGTAAGAGTGGGGTACAGCAGCTTACCGCAAACCAAGTGGATGTAACCTAACATGAAGATGAAAGGATTAAGGACACTCAGCTCCAAGCCCTGTGTACTCATTGGTGTCAGATATTAAAATAAATTCAGTGGGTTTCACCATCAGTATTAATGCAATATTCAATAACTTGGGCATATTTGAAATAGTGTTAGACCTGTCATCCAGTGTGTTATGCTGTACTGAGTGTTTGTTATAAATAAAGGACTATGATACATAAAAACTGAAAAAATATATATATTTGTATCATGCCTTTTTAACATCTTGATTCACAAGCCAGTAACACAGCCTGTCTTTCAAAACTGAGCTATAACTTCAGAATCTCTATTTATCTTGTGTTTTTGTTGCTAAAAATATCCAATCAATACAACCTTTGGCATGATAAGTAGTTGTTATTAATTTTTATATTTTTATGCAGTCTCATCTGATTGTGGTGGGGTGGACATAACAATGTAATTTTGTTTTTTGGGTAAACATTGCCTTTCTCAAAATGTCCACAGACACCAAGGTGAAACAAAACTGATAATCCAAAAAAAAGGAAAGGAAGGACCTCGGAAGCTTCGAAATTAAAATTACAAAGTTTTTATTCCACGACAGCCACAAGACAAGAAAAATCCACTAAACACAGCATCGGAAAGGCACCAACATTCTTTCTCAAAATGTGTTTCTGCCCCCAGAAAATGACATTAAAATGTCTTAACATTTCCTGCAGGATCTTTTTTCCAGTCATTTAGAATGACAGGAGTTAAATCACTGCTTATGTTTAGAATCTCTAGTAACAGTCTCAATGTTTTCTCATGACTGATGTTGATTTTTATCATTTTCAATGTTTTCTCATGACTGATGTTACTTTTTATCTTTCTGTTATAGACACTATACTAATAACCACTTCTGTTATCTGCAGAATGTGGTTTTATGTACTTGGAAAAGTCTTCTCACATTCTGTTATCCAGAAGTATCAAGTGTCATGCAATTCTGTCTGAGCTGCTCACACCCCTGTGATAACAGAGCATGTCTTCACATTGTCTACAATGTCAGACACCCTATATAGTAGTCCAAGTAGGAGTGAAGGATCTCAGGGCTACAAACACCTTTATGTGTGGTTTTCCTATGCCATAATTTTAAATGCAATGAGATGTATAATATGAAATCTGGTGGAGAAAATATTAAAGAAAGTATCACCGGAGTTTATACAAATCCAACATGATATGTGAAGAAGAAGGAGCTGAACAGAACTTATAGGTCCCCCCAAAAAGGTATGAAACAGTTGATCTGTGCTTTACTTATGGGTAGCAGGGTAGAATCCTTCTTTGTGGGGAGGAAAATACAGCCTTATTAAGGAAAATGATACCATAATGATACCACAGTACAAGGACAAAATGATTGACTTCAACAATTGGCTAAGCTTCTGGTGTCATTCTAAGGGGATCCAGTATTTGTCTGCCTGGGACGACATGATCGACAGACCACGATGCTTTGCCAGAGATGGCCTGCACCTGTCGCCCTTAGGATTCCGGATACTGGCTAAGGCTCTTGCCACCCCTATAGTGCCTTTTTTAGGCAAAGTTCAAATGACAAAGTCACCACCATAACAGGAACAAGCAAGCAAAATCTGAGGGTAATGCTACTCAATGCTAGAAGTCTAAACCTCACAATGCACTCACTCGAGGCACTCCTTAAAATGGAGAACATTGACATCTGTGCAGTGACAGAGACCTGGTTTAAAGCTCCAGAGACCACCCCTGCATTACCAGGCTACAATTCATACCACATCTTTCGGCCATCTAACCCAGAACGAAGCACTAAAAGCGGAGGTGTGTCCATATTCATTAAGGATATCCACACCTCCAGGCTAGTTGCACAGCATAATGCATCCGAGATTATTCAAGTGCAACTAACTCTGGGCAAGACCGCAATCCAAATTGTAGCTTGCTACAGACCCCCCACCATACCCCAGGATTCCCACTCCTCATTTCTTGATACACTGGAAAGTATTAGGGTACAACCCAACACCCTAATAATGGGCGATTTCAACTACCCTACCATTAACTGGGAAAACTACTCATGTACCAACTCTTTTGCTCAACATTTTCTAGAATTCATAAATTCCAACGCCTTGGATCAACTTATTCACACCCCCACCAGGGGCAGCAATATCCTAGACCTGTTCATTACCAACATGGGAAATCGGTGTTCCACACCAGAGGTCAATTCCTTGTTAGTCAGATCCGACCATAAGCTAATCAGCCTAGACATCCACATCCCACCCCCACCCCCAATTAGGGAAACCATCGTAAAAAACTTTTCCAAAGCCAACTTCACATTTCTTAAGACAGAAGTGTCAAACTTCATGACACCCATGCAGATGGACACTAGAGGTATGACTGCTGAATCCTACACAAATGCACTTTATAAGCACTTACACAAGTGCATGGATCATGCTATCCCTAATAGAACCAAGATGTTATCCTCCAAAAAAAGGAAGCCAATCTGGTGGTCCTCTGCCATAAACAAACTCTACAACAGAAGAAAGAAACTGTTGCAAAAAAGAGTAAAATCCCATGACTGGAGAAACTCCCTGGTCAACCTCAGTAAGAAGCTGAGATCCCTCATAAAATCCTCCAAAGCTAGTTACGAAAACAAAATTGCCACTGACTCTAAAGACAACCACAAAGCATTCTATAGCTATGTCAAGAATCTCAATGGGAACACTCATATCTGCTCTGAGTTACAGCACAATGGCGCTAAATATACAGAACCAACTGATATTGCCAACATCCTAGCAGATAGGTTCAGTGCTAACTTTACCCCCCTCTCACCCCCTAGAGGGCCCATCTCTATACCGGAAGAATGCAAAGTTCATATAATCATGGCTGCACAGGTAAAAAACACACTCTCCAAAGCCAAGAACACAGCATCCATGGGACCTGACAATATCCCAGGCTGAGTTCTACATGAACTACAGAATGAACTGGCACCCTACCTAAGTACCATGTTCAATCATAGCCTCACCTCAGGCTTTTTACCCACTGAATGGTGCACTACAACTGTTATCTCACTCCACAAAGGTGGAGCCACGACGGACCCCGGGAACTACCGCCCCATTAGCCTGACGAGCCTGGTCTGCAAGGCCATGGAACGTATCATCATGGAACTCATAAACAAAGACATTGGTAATCTCCAAACTCTGGACCCTACCCAGTTTGGATTTGTAAAAGGCAGATCATGTCTCCTAAACCTGATTGACTTCTTTGGAGCAGTTACCAAAGCCATAGATGAGGGTAAAATGGTTCACACAGCTTATCTAGATCTCGCCAAGGCTTTAAACACCATCCCCCCACTCTGGAATTATAGATAAGCTCACTAAACTAGGTATAAATCCCTATGTCACAAGATGGGTTGCCAACTGGCTCATGGACAGAACCCACACTGTGAAAGTAGAGGATTCCAAATCCGACTTCAGACTAGTGACACTTGGAGTACCACAGGGTTCAGTCCTGGGTCCTCTCCTGTTTGGTATCTACTTCTCTGAAGTGCAGGCTAACACAGAAGGTCTTTGGCTAACAAAGTTTGCAGATGACTGCAAACTAGGAGCCATAATTGAAACTCTTAATGATGTGGACAAACTACAAAAGGGCCTCACTGAGACAGATACCTGGTGTCAAAGCCATGGCCTGAAGCTCAATACCAAAAAGTGTATTGTCATCCCCTTTGGTAAAAACTCTGTACCCATGAACTACCACATAGCTGGTAGTCTACTTAATGCCAAAAATGTGATGAGAGCTTGGGACACAGGTGGACAGTAGTCTCTCCTTTGATAATCACATTGCCACAGTGTTCAGGAAATCCTTCTACATGGCTCATCTCATCACAAAAGGATTCTCATCCAGAAAAAAAGAGGTCATTGTTCCCCTCTACTCATCACTCATTAGACTCATTATAGAGTACACTGCCCCTTTTGGTATGTACCTCACAAGACATCTACAACAACTGGAAAGACCACAGAAATACCTCACAAAGAGGATTACTGGCCTCAAACAGATACCCTATGCAGACCGTCTCAAAAAACTACAGCTTTACTCCATTGCATATCGCCTGCCTCAGGGGTGATCTCTGCCTAACATACAAAGCTATGTCAAACCCAGAGCTGTTGGACATGCTCCACTTTAAGAAATCCCAATCCTCCAAGCTACATGCTCTAGGGACCTAAACCTTGTCACCACAATAAACAGAACATGCTGGAGGGATAGATTCCTGTCCCACAGACTTCCCATACTCTGGAACAGACTACCTATCTATGTCAAACAGAGCTCCTCATTAGCAGTCTTCAAGAAAAATCTTGATGATTGGATGGGAAATGGGAAATTCACCCCAGGGATCACTTCTGTGTCTCTGCTTGAGAGGGACACAGGAAAATAATTTTCTTGGGTGGCAAAAGCCAGGGTACATTTTTTGGCTAGGCTTATATAGGCCCCAGGGCCAATAGCCTAGTACTTACCTATGAACCTATGAAAAGTTTGATATCCTTTCAGAAGGCTTAGTTTTCTTACTGAACTAAGCAGTTAACTGAGAAGTAACAGCTTTGTCTGTTTAGATCTAGTGCTTTTGCTCTTGACTGTTTCAGTTGCTCAGGCACATTATAGATGTTTTTACTAAGTTTTGTTTTTATTCTTTGTTTATCGTGTGACTCCTACAATGAGTGGTCTTTAGGCGACAAATACCATGGGTAGTATTCATTGTCCTTATGTTATCATGCAGCAGGTATGAGTCTGGATTATGCACAAGTGCAGCTAAGGTACGATGATTTAGAAAGTCTTAAGCAAATAAAGTAATAATGAGATGCAAATGATGAATGCCTGAGAACTCTGTCATTTTCTTATGTAAATGAGTCTCTGTCCCTGCTTGTTGAAATTCAAAGCTATGTTTTGATGCTTATCTCTGCCATACACCGATAGATTATGAAAACTAAACTGATACCTTTTCTATCTACATTGTAATCCATGAAGATGTTCAGTATCACTGCAAGTTGGACTGCTTCTTGTTCTGAGTTGCTCATTTTGGTCCTGCTGAAACCCAGTATGTAAAGCACCACCTTCTAGCTTGGGAGAAGAAGGTATAGACAAAGAATGTCTCACCTCAACTTTGCTGAACATACGTTTCTGGATAAGTTTAGCATAGACAGGGATATAATAAGGACTTTGGTGAGCATGTATGGCCCACAAATGGGAATAGGGGGACTGTATGACTTTCCCATACCTGTTGATACCAAGGTATTTATAGCCATCACTATACTTGCCATGGAGACCTTTGCGAGACAAACAGGGGACTTGCTGAGTATCTTACAGGCTTCTGCCTCAAGGATACTGCAGCAGTTCCTCAATATACTCTTAGCACATGTGGATGAGCATATTATTTCCCAGTGTCTCCCAAGGACTAAGCCGTACTATGAGTGCCTTTTACAGAATGGCACACTTCCTGAGGTACTTGGAGAACAGATTGTGCCTATGTTTCTATAAGAACCCCATATGGACAACAGGGGAGAAGTACTGTAATAGGAAGGGCTGCCATTCGATCAGCTGTCAGGCCGACATCCTGAAAGTACCTATGATTCTCACTTCTGGCACACAAGTTCACTGAACTGCCTCTTCCTGCATGGTAGAAAACCTCATAGTCAGCTAACTAGTAAGTGCAAACTATTCTAATGCCATTAATCAATGTTATTTCATTGTCTATATAGTAGCATATGTAGCATTGAGCAATCTCCTCCTGTTTTGCTACGTGGCCCCTCTCTGTTTTGTTTTCCAAGTGATGCAGGCTACCCACTCAAGATCTGGCTAATGACAGCAGCCTATAACACCCATGGAGCTGGTGAGAAGGACTTTAACACTTCCCTACCCCAGACATAGGTACTGAATGACTGTTTGGCCAGCTCAAAGCCTATTTCCATTGCATGAACAAGTCATGGGGGGGCCTTCAGTATGAGCATGTTACCATAATGTTTATAACCTTCTGCATTCTGCATAATATTATCTTGCATCTGTCTGAGTCACAACTGTTACAGCTAGCCACCTTTTGTAGCACTAGAGCTCCGTCTATCACTTCTCCCAGCAGTACTGATAGTGACAGTGGCCAGCCGATGGTAGCAGCATGGTGATCCCTCCTGCACAGACTCATGCACAGAACACAGCTACGCAGGTAAAGAGGTGGCAGATAGTCCACAACTATGGGCCTTTACATTCACTACGGGAGAGTGTAAAATTACAAAGTTAATACTTGATGCATGCAATGTTACTTGTGCACTATGCTGAGTGGTGAATGGTCAACATAAACTGTATATCAGACATTTCTCGACATAAACAAAATGTGCTATCTTATGGTATTAGCCATCGTCATTTGTACAGTGTTCAATGGTATGTGACACAAGTGCAAAT